>NC_061853.1:34974149-34976649 GCF_019202785.1 Penaeus chinensis
TCCTTTCTTCCTCCTTTCTTCCTCCTTTCTTCCTCCTTTCTTCCTCCTTTCTTCCTCCTTTCTTCCTCCTTTCTTCCTCCTTTCTTCCTCCTTTCTTCCTCCTTTCTTCCTCCTTCTCTCTCCCTCCCTCCCTCCTTCCTTTCTTCTCTCCCTCCCTCCCTCCTTCCTTTCTTCTCTCCCTCCCTCCCTCCTTCCTTTCTTCTCTCCCTCCCTCCCTCCTTCCTTTCCTCTCTTCCTCCTTCTCTCTCCCTCCCTCCCTCTCCTTCTCCCTCCCTCCCTCCTTCCTTTCCTTTCTTCCTCCTTTCTTCCTCCTTTCTTCCTCCTTTCTTCCTCCTTTCTTCCTCCTTCTCTCTCCCTCCCTCCCTCCTTCCTTTCCTTTCTTCCTCCTTTCTTCCTCCTTTCTTCCTCCTTTCTTCCTCCTTTCTTCCTCCTTTCTTCCTCCTTTCTTCCTCCTTTCTTCCTCCTTTCTTCCTCCTTTCTTCCTCCTTTCTTCCTCCTTTCTTCCTCCTTTCTTCCTTTCCTTTCTTCCTCCTTTCTTCCTCCTTCTCTCTCCCTCCCTCCCTCCTTCCTTTCCTTTCTTCCTCCTTTCTTCCTCCTTCTCTCTCCCTCCCTCCCTCTCCTTCTCCCTCTCTCCCTCCCTCCCTCCTTCCTTTCTTCTCTCCCTCCCTCCCTCCTTCCTTTCCTTTCTTCCTCCTTCTCTCTCCCTCCCTCCCTCCTTCCTTTCCTTTCTTCCTCCTTTCTTCCTCCTTTCTTCCTCCTTTCTTCCTCCTTCTCTCTCCCTCCCTCCCTCCTTCCTTTCCTCTCTCCCTCCCTCCCTCCTTCCTTTCCTCTCTTCCTCCTTCTCTCTCCCTCCCTCCCTTCTTCCTTTCCTTTCTTCCTCCTTTCTTCCTCCTTCTCTCTCCCTCCCTCCCTCTCCTTCTCCCTCCCTCCCTCCTTCCTTTCCTTTCTTCCTCCTTCTCTCTCCCTCCCTCCCTCCTTCCTTTCCTTTCTTCCTCCTTCTCTCTCCCTCCCTCCCTCCTTCCTTTCCTCTCTTCCTCATTCGCTCTCCCTCCCTCCCTCCTTCCTTTCTTCTCTCCCTCCCTCCCTCTCCTTCTCCCTCCCTCCCTCCTTCCTTTCTTCTCTCCCTCCCTCCCTCTCCTTCTCCCTCTCTCCCTCCGCCCTCCCTCCTCGCCCTGTACCCAGCGGACCTCCCACAAGGGCGGACGAACCGTTACGTTTCTTCCTGTTGATGTTTTTGCAAGTGACTCCCGGAGGCAACCTCTGCACCTCCGCCCGTGCACCGCCGATGTGTCTCACGCCCACGCGTAACTTTTGTCCGACTTCCGCCCATACGCCCACCCTTGGCTGCTCACGCTATAAAGCCTATTCACAAGGCCTTGTTCTTTTCACCTCGGGTATTTAAAGTCCGTGTAGTCTCGCGGGTTAGTTACCGTGGCATATGTACAGTCACGCAGTTCTTTACACACCACTTCAAGTAACTACTGTTTATCGACTCCATACTCCCCCTTGCATTTCACAGTAGCAATTACATCGACGTGCCTCGCAGCGCACTCCTCTAAGAGTCCAGGCCCGCGCAAACAATCCCCGGAGCTCATACATATGCAGAGACAACACCAGCTCAAACATCTAAGCCTCTGAAACAGCTATGGTCCCTACGGTCAAACAGCCCCATACACCCATGCGCATGTAGGTATTTACCCACGCCCATTCCCGTGCCGATGCCAGAATGCAAGGGATGCGGAACCGAGGCTTGGAAACCAGTCTGCGCAAATATTCATGTTGTGCAAAAAGGAATATCGTGTATGTTCAAGTGCGCGTTTGACTTGATGTAAATTAATGAAGGTTTGAATACGTTTATTTTCCTGCATTCCTGTTATATGACCCACATATAACGCTTAACCCTAAAGGTCAGTTTGGACAAGACGTGATATCTCGCAGTTCATCTGCATTCTCACTTGATCACTGGATCAATTTGACAACTCACGGAACCATAAATCGCAAAAAATAATAAAACACTAAATTATGGAAATCAAATCTCGATCTAAGACGTTACCAAGAAAAGTCACAGATCATAGCAACAGGTGCTACTGTGACTGACATCAATATTCACACAACGACGCGATCTCTCACAGGCTCATTACCCAACCTGCGGCCACGATATGCAACGCAATGATATTTCTTTAACCTGAATACACACCGCATCGACACGACCAGTGGCTAATAGTGGCTCCGTGGCAGACTTTTGCAGTGTTTATTTGTTACGGTTTATTTTGCGGCTAAAAAAGGATAGAAGAAAGGAAAAAAAGATTACACGCTGCACAAACCAGCGAGTCATCGGTTGGCAAAATGTTTGCTTTGCTCAGAGATGAAAAAAAGCGGTAAAAAGTTAATACATGTGCTTACTGTGTATTCTCCGTGTTGCAAACCAAATATTTTTACTAGGAGATGGATTATACTGGGAATATATTTGCTAAATATTGATTTAACCGACGTATATTAA
>NC_061853.1:35004149-35011649 GCF_019202785.1 Penaeus chinensis
GCAAACAGGTTATATATATATATATATCTTTTATTTTCGTTTCTCGTTCTTATTTCTCTCCTTTTTTCCTATTAAATGTAATGTTTTTTTTTTTTCTTCCTCCTATTACTCGATTACGAGAATGTCTGGGCTAAATTGGGTCAACTTCTTGCGAAGAGGAAACGTATATACGAGGAAATGCCCGTAAAAAAGACAGAAGACATCTAATCCAGAGAAGGGAACGTTTTCATAATGGGAAAGGTCGCGTTTCTTCCTCCTCTTTTGAGATAGTTCTTGTTTTTCTCTCTGTTACCCGATTATGAGCATCTTTTTGACTAAATTGGGTCAGCTTCTTGTAACTAGGAAAGACATATACGAAGTGCCAGTGAAATATGATGTAATGTGGTAGGGTTAAATCTGGGGGCCAGTCATCACCTGCGCGTCCAATTTTTAAATGTATTTTTCCACCTATTATTTCCTATACGGGCTCTCGACATTATCTAAATGATTCTAAAACCGTTATAAAAAAAACAAAAAACTCTGCAAGAATAATAATTTTTCCTAATTATAATCTGCTGGAACGCAAGAGTAAACAGACACTAATGCTTTTGACCTCCGCGGAAATAACCGGAAATCTTACTTGGAGAATTTTAAAAGCGTCTTAATCGTATTCTCTGGGAATGACCCACGGTTGTGTAGACTTAATAAAAGTACGCTGAACTTATACTGTTGGAGTTAAGAAGGCGTTGACCTAATTCGTTTTAAACATAATGGAATAGAGGTATAAACAGATTTGGGTTTATATGAATAGGTAAAGCGATAATGGATAATAATGATAATAAAAAAAAGTGTTAGAAAGAAAGAATGAAGAGAAAATTAAGATTAAAAATGTAAACAAAATCGAAAAACAACAAAAAGAAGGGATACAAAAAGAGTTGAATCATCAAAACAAAAAGACAAAACAAAGTATTCTCACAATATACTCGCAAAGAACCAAACCACGCAAATCAAACAGAGCCATCTCTTCCCGCCAGAGACACGACGGGGTAGAGGCAAACAAACGAGCCGTTCCAAGCGATGCAGGTCATGGCTACTGAACGGAGGAACGGCGGAACGAACCTCACGACGCCTGCCGCTCTGTATTGTTCATCTTCTTAGAGGAAGAAGCAATCGATTTGAACAAGGTTACCCAGTGGAACGTGAACGGTGGACCGCGGAACAGACCACAAGCTGCGTTCCAACTAGGCGTCCATCTGTTACTAGCGTGAATGGGGAGCGCGGTGGCGGTGGACGGAATGGGAGGAGAAATAGAAAAAAGATAAATGAGAATAGGAAGAGGGGGGGGGGGGAGAGGATTTAACACAGGCTGGAGGATGGTAGCGTTATGACTGAATGAAAATGGGTTTTGATAAGGTGTTCGAAGGGGTGAGGCGATCTGTGTGCTGAGCGTACACCTACGTGCGCGCCTGTGTATTTGAGTGAAAAAGATTGGAAAGACAAAAGGGAGTAGAAAATCTATCTATCTATATATTCGTATAAAAGACATGAGAAAAGGATACAAGAGAACTTTAGGGAAATGTATGGATACCTAAATATATCTGTATATCTCCCTCAGGAGAATTCTATCAGTCTGTTCATCCAAGGCATTTAGATAAACGTGGAAATGGGTAGAAAAGAGAGAAAGAAGTAGGATGAAATATTACCGAAACACCAGGCATGTAAATTCTAGTACAAGGCGCTGTAACCACTAGTTTTTGCCAAGAGAAAAAAGGACCACTTACGTTGACGTCACTGAAAATTACGATATGCATTTACTGTGAACACATCAATACACACTCCCGCAATCTCTCTCTCTCTCTCTCTCTCTCTCTCTCTCTCTCTCTCTCTCTCTCTCTCTCTCTCTCTCTCTCTCTCTCTCTCTCTCTCTCTCCCTCCCTCCCTCTCCTTCCCTCTCCCTCCCTCTCCTTCCCTCCCTTCCTCCCTCTCCCTCCCCCTCCCTCCCTCTATCTCCTTCCCCTTCTCTCTCTTTCCCTCCACTCTATCTCCCTCATCCTCCCTCCCTCTATTTCCTTCACCTTCTCTTTCTTTCCCTCCCCTCTCTCTCCCTCCCCCCCCTCCCCCTCCTCCTATATCCGTCCCTCCTCACTCTCTCTCACGCACACACAAACATAAACATCTTCATTCCCGACTCAAAAACAAACACATACGCACAGCCACCACCTCATACTTACACAGAGGTATAATGTACGTAATCACACAGCTATTTCACGATAAGTTAGAAGTATTTCCCACCGTTTGAAAAATTCCAGGTTTTGAACTGTCGATATATAAGTGCTGAGTTTTGTTGTTATGTGTTTTTTCTTTCTTTTTTTTTCTTCTTATTTTCCATTTTCATTCTGTTTCTTCATTTTGCATTTCGTAGGTTTCTGGCCTATGTTGCTCGTTGTTTGTCGTTAAGCATTAGATTCATCAGCGGATATTTAAATGGACTTCCTGTACTTTCTTTTCTCTTTCTGATTTTTATTTTTATTAATATTATTATCTGACATTTTTTTCTCAGTTTTGTTTTCCTTCGCATTTTCTTTTTTTGTATCTACACCATCTCTCAGTGCATTATCATCTTTCTCTCCCCCCATCCTCTCTCTCTCTCTCTCTCTCTCTCTCTCTCTCTCTCTCTCTCTCTCTCTCCCTCTCTCTCTCTCTCTCTCTCTCTCTCTCTCTCTCTCTCTCTCCCTCCCTCCCTCCCTCCCTCCCTCCCTCCCTCCCGCTCTCTCTCTCTCTCTCTCTCTCTCTCTCTCTCGCTCTCTCTCTCTCCCTCCCTCCCTCCCTCCCTCCCTCCCCCTCTCTCTCTCTCTCTCTCTCTCTCTCTCTCTCGCTCTCTCTCTCTCCCTCCCTCCCTCCCTCCCTCCCTCCCTCCCGCTCTCTCTCTCTCTCTCTCTCTCTCTCTCTCTCTCTCTCTCTCTCTCTCTCTCTCTCTCTCTCTCTCTCTCTGTTCACACACAACCTTCCACGCCAACATAATTTTTTTCTTACTTTCGCATCTTCTCATACTATCAATTTCACAAACTTTTGTTTTCTTAACTATTTACTTTCAACACATCATTTCCAAATGATTCTTTCCCACTCAAAGGCTAATTCCCGCATTCACTTTTTATTTTTTTCACAGGAAATATCTTACCTCGCAATTTACGCCACATTTAATTTTCTCTCATGCTCACTTTTTCCAATTCTGTTTTATTAACTTACTGTTTCATTTACTTGTTTATTAACTTTCTTTCTTTCGTCTTCCTTGCTTTCCATAACACTCATTTCCATTACTATTAGCTCATGTTCGATTTCTTTTTTTAAAGAGTGAAGCTGGGATTAATTATATGGGAAAAAAAGAAAAGGAATTTGGAAGATGGGAAGGAGAGGAAATGAAGATCAGGAGAGAGGAGGAGTGATCAAGAAGGAGTGGGAATGAGGAGAGAGAAATGAATGCGAGGCGAAAGGGAAGATAATAAGTGATGAGGCGAGAGGAGAGATGGGGGAGAGAGAAACGAGGAAAGAGAAGAGGCGAAGATAGATAGAGGGAAACGAAGAGAGAAGAGCGAGAAGGGAAATAGATTTATGATTCTTAACACTATAGACTGAAAGATTATCTAGTTCTTGAACCATAAGTAATTTACACGCACACGAAAGCACGTTACGGAAAGAAGGATGTAACTGATACTCTTTCTTTAAGACACATTATATATAATTCGAAAGACGTATCTATATATACAAGTATACATAATGTATCACGTTAATTTTACTTTGATTGAAAAATGGTGTCGCGTGTTCAACCAAGTAACCACACACACACACGCACGCACACACACACACACACACACACACACACACACACACACACACACATACATACATACATACACATACACAAATACACACATACATACATACTTACACACACAGACACACACACTAACACACACACACACACACACACACACACACAAACACACACACACACACGCAAAATACACATGTTATCCATATCTCCAAAATCAAACGTTTCTATAAATCCCGCAACGACACATAGCAAATCGCACGCCAATAGTCAAGTTACACTTCCCAGTATCTCGCAGTGTTAATTGGGCGTCCCTCTTTAACGAACTCGCTCTCAGGCTCTCCGTTACTTGCATTACACTGCTATTTCATTCGCAAACATAACCTACAGCCACGGAAACGGTAACGTGTGAAATCTATCGTCATTGATCTTATAACAGAATGCATGTTGTGACTCCGTGATTATATTAATTATCGTTCTATCATTGCCAACATATAGTTCTTAATACCCCGTTAACCCATAAACATTATAGTATTTACGCACGCATGTAACTATAACTCCAACCCCAGCTGTTTATTAGCAAGGTTCACCTAACTTATTTACACCTTAACTACTCAGTAACTCGTAGTGGTTACTGAGTACGAGTTACTGATTTACTGAGTAGTTAAGGTGTCAGTCTGTAACTCGTAGCCAGGCTGACCCCAGCCCGTACAGCGAGGTGGAGAGAAATAGCGTTCAATACAGTCCCCGGTTTACTGGTGTGATCCTGGCAACCGGTTTTCCTCGCCCTGTCACGCCTGTTTCCCGATGAGAATCTCCAGGCTGGCCAGTAAACACGCCTTATCACTGTGGTTTATCTGTTTTTGTTTTCTCTATCGCTGTTGATTTTACAATTGATTTATTCATTTATTCATTTATATGTGTATCTGTTTATTTGTGTATTTATTTATTCATTATCAACCCTGTCTTTGTTTTGCTTATGCTGGTTATTTATCTGATCTGTTTTCTATCAGTCTTTCTGGTTTGGATTATTTTATTTAATTATATGGGAGAAAGATTTTAGTTCCGTTGCTGAAGACCATTTTTTTTTTTTTTTTTGGGGGGGGAGGTCGCTCTTTGCTTGGCCCTAATGTGATTGATTTACTTCTAAATGATCTATTTTACTTTTGCCATAAAAAATCTCATTAAAAATATAGTCTGGAGCAAATGGGAAAAAAACTACATATCCTCGCAGTAAGGAGATTGTGCTCTCTCGTTCACACACAGATGCTCGTTGTTTGCTTAATACTATCAGTAAATCATTCCAATACACAATTCCAATTCGTTCACATACGGTAATACATTCGCCGATGCTTCTACAAATTGCTTGCATACCTTTCATTCCTTCACATACGCATCTGGTCCATGTTCGCAGATGCATTTATGAATTCTTCGTATTAATGTGTGGGTCACAGTTTGGCGCTTGTTTTGTTGCCGCTGTGGTGACGTCACGCCTCGCCGCTTCGTTAGTTCGCATGACTTGTCCGCGGGAGTAGGAAAGGAGCATTTGCCTGACTGTCTGCATGCTTGGGGGAGCCTGTTGAATTTGTGGGCCTTTCTAACTGTATTCGGGGGTTGTTGGTTGATTCGGGAGAGAAAGCCGAGACTAGGCCGATTGCGTGAGTTTGAGTGCGTGATACACAGCGCCTTAAAGTGAGATTATTTTACTCTTGAGATTTGAAATATCAAAGGACAAAAGCAAAGGAAAAAATAAAGAAGTATAATTCCTTTTTGGCGACGTTGTGTTCTAGTAATCGAGGGTTTTATGTATTCCTCTATTACGATATTATATTTAATCAAATATTTATCGTCTCTTCTCTGAAAGAACATTGCCTTCTGATCGAAAAGAGTTTTGATGCATATTTCTTGGTGGCTTTTCTTTTTGGGCGAGATATTCATTTCCTTTCGTTACAGGTTATCCTTACTCCCGTTTTCTTTCCAACTTCATATATACATACATATATATACATATATATACGTATAGATTTCTACCATAGTAACAACACAGTAGAAGCAAAAGCTAAAGCATAAACAACAACCTAAACAATAACATGAAACCAACCAACCAAGCAACAACAACAACAACAACAACAACAACACACGCAGGGGAAGCGAAGGCCAAGGCCATTCTCCTTGACTCCGAACACCAGGCATATTTTCCGGAATAAAGAGAGTAGCAGCGACCTTCTAATTAGCCTCACCTTTTAACACCTGAGCCCCCACACGACCGTCGAACAGGTCTGAAACGACTCGGCAAATAACGGGTGTCGCTGTCGTTTCTGAAATAATGAAAGGGTCGTGAAAAAGGTCATTAGGGAGGTGATAAGGTCTCTATTTTCTATCCTTTTTTAAATCCTCTCGAAGAGTTTTGTGGCCGTAGGAACGGTGCTCGATGGGTATAGGGAAGGGTGTTCAGCATGAACTCCTTACGGGCCCCTTCAAACCTCTATGTTGCTATTGTTGCCGTTCCTGTCATTTTCTTCTTGCTGTGCCGTTATTTTTAGGGCCTGTCATTACTATTATTATTATTATTATTATTATTATTATTATTATTATTATTTTTATTATCATTGTTGTTGTTGTTACTGTTATTGTTATCATATCATCATGATTATCATCATTATTGTCATTATTATTATCATTAATTATTGATATTATTATTATCATTATTATTATAACTTCCATCATTATTATTATCACTATCATTATCATCATTATTTATTGCTGTTAATCAATTTGGCTATTTCTGCTACTATTACTATTACTACTACTACTACTACTACTGCAGCTGTTGCTACTGGTATTAAAATTATAATCATTGTTACTAATATTACTACTGTCAATAGCACTACTACTATTACAACTCCTATTATCATTATCATCATCGTCATTATTATCATTATAACTACAGTACCACTATATATATATATATATCTAACTTTATTCTGGGGAAACGAGATATATAGATAGCTATATATATATATATATATATATAGAGAGAGAGAGAGAGAGAGAGAGAAGGAGAGGGGGGGAGGGTGAACAGTCCTATTAAATAACGCGCAGCCGAGATTATCTTGGTGCCTTTCTACTTGCCTGTATCTACACGCTAAGGCAATTTGTGGTTTGGTTAAGCTGCGTAATGAGACCGGGAGGAATGAGTTACTGGTCGCGATGCTTGAACACTGAGGGAGATGCGTCGCCGAAAAAGGGAAGGTATCTATTAAGAATTCGCTTCCAAACTACATGTAATGATGGCAGTTTCAGTGCATAACGGCAGGCAGAGATTTCTTTCTTTCTCTCTCTCTCTCTCTCTCTCTCTCTCTCTCTCTCTCTCTCGAATATATACATATATATATATGTATATATACAAATTGTATGCGTGTGCAATATATATATATATTTATATATATATGTATATATATATATTTCACACATGCAGTATATGTGTATATATATATATATATATATATATATATATATATATATACTTACACATATATTTTGTATGTGTGTGCAATATATATATATATATATATATATATATATATATATATATATACACACATATATATTCTTTATGTGTGTGCAATATATATATGTATATATATATACATACATTCATGCATACATACATATAAACTCACACACAGAGT
>NC_061853.1:35044149-35054149 GCF_019202785.1 Penaeus chinensis
TCTCTATTTCTCTCCCTCCCACCCCCCTCTCTCTCTCACTCTCTCTCGCTCTTTCTCTCTCCCTCCTTCCCTCCTATCTCTCTCTGTCTGCCTGGATCAATCCTTTTCTCCATTCCTGTACAATAGATGAGAAGAAATTCCGACTGTGTACTACTTCTTTACACAACCAACTGTGCATCATCGTTTTACCCTGTTTTATCAAGAAACGAAAATATTTAAGTTAGAGTCTTTCCATACTTATTGTGAAAACGAAGGAAAAAATCATACCAATATCCATCCTTTATTACTGCTATGCAAACTCAAACTGCAGCATGCAAGATTATGCCCAGACGTTCAGCGCAATCATACTGGATGAAATGATATCCTATGATATGAAATGGAATAATGACATTTCAGACATCCTTCTGCAACACAATGTCAACACCTCAGTTCAATTCGGTGTTAATCTAAATATATATAGCGGTATTCGATAACGCTAATGTCAACAATAAAAATACTTGATAACCGAATTGGATATGCTGATACTACGAATTATTAAGCAAATGACTTCAAATAATATACTTTTACTGCATCATAATTTCTATAGGATAATCAGGCGACATGCTACGTGGAGCGTGTTTGTTCTCCTTATGAAACAATCAAGGGAAAGTTACCCAGGAGAAGGCACAATCACTAGCCTTCTTCTCGGTGAATGACACTTGAGGAAATCAGTTTCTTCCTCTGTCTTCTTAATGTTTTTTTCCTTTCATTTTTTTTCGACTAATCACTTCTCCTTTTCTTTTCCCCTTTTTTCTCTCTTTTTAAAATTTCCTTTTACCTTCTTTACCTATTCCTTCAGGGCTGAAAATAACAATGGTTAGCCCTTTCCCAGGCATCTTTTTTTTAAACTCAGTTCAAAGGATTTCAGAGATCATAAAAGCTCCTCGGGAACACACGAGAGAAAACCGCCAGTCCGCTATCTAGGCTGTACAGTTTTTGACTCTATGAATTATATGTCTATTTCTATATATATCTATGTATTTATCTATATCTATCTATCTATCTATCTATATATATATGTATATATATATGTATATATATAGAGAGAGAGAGAGAGAGGGAAAGAGAGAGAGAGAAGAGAGAGAGAGAGAGAGAGAGAGAGAGAGAGAGAGAGAGAGAGAGAGAGAGAGAGAGAGAGAGAGAGAGAGAGAGAGAGAGAGAGAGAGAGTGGGGGGAGACGGTGGAGAATGGCAGACAAACAGTAGATAGACAATATTTAGACAGATTGATAGATAAATGAAGAGATGGATATAAACAGACAGAGCGCGAGAGACAGACAGACATCAAACCATTCGACCATCCTATGCAAAATGATGCATCATCATTCTTAATCAAACAATCATCTTGCACTCCTTTTTTCCCCCTCTAACTAACCCTATTCAGATATAAAGAAATGGATTGCCGCGGCGACTTGGCACACAGCTCAAGGGCCTCCCCAGCGATCCCTTTCGAGCTTATGTAGAGCATCTTCCTCTCACACGAGACACAAAGAACAGATTTTGCAGCCTCATCACATCTGATTAGGTGTTGACGCGGCCATAATCTTAAGACATTAATTAGGGATATTAAGGCGTTTTAAAGGCCCCTTTTTCACAGTCGAGGTTGATCGATAGATATTTTTGGTATGAATAAAAGGATGATATGGTGTGAATGCACTGCAAGGGGAATGTTATATAGTCTTCACCGTGAGAATGGAAAATGCATAGAAATATGGGAAGGGGAAGCTGAGCTAAAATTGATCTGGTGTTTTTATATGCTTGAATGAAGGTATTTCTTATCATTTTACTTTAAAAAGGCAATTGGATCGTACGCTAAATACACAGAAGCATTCTATTCAATAAATTCTGCTCCCTCTCTCTTGGATTTTGTTTATTCATTTGCCTATCTTTCTCTTCTCGCCCATTCTCTCTTTCAATATATATAATGTACTGTGTGTAAGCATGCATGTGTACATACATACATACAACATACAAACATACATACATACATACACACATACATGCAGACAGACAGACCCACAGACAAGCAGACAGGAAAACAGAGTAGAGATAGATAAAAATAGATAGGTGGACAGATAGATAAGCCTATTATAGATAGGTAGATATAAAAAGAGTGAGACGGGGAGATAGACGGATAGATCGACGCTCATTTCGTGACCTTTTTCACCTCCGCTCTGCCAATAAAAAAACAGCTTCTCAGCTCATTAGCCAAGGAGGTGACGAACGGAGCATGCAGCCGCGCGAGGCCATGACCAGGAAGCCCTCGTGACTAGGAGCCTCTCGTGACCAGAAACCCGTGACCAGGAAATCTATCCTCCGCCATTAGTTAACGGGAAGACCTGGCACCATACTGTTGTGACCAGGGGCTACTATCTCACAATTAGCTGGACGTGACGGGGGCTAAGCGGTAATTGGAGGAGGGAGGGGGAGGGGTGGGGATAGGGAGGGAGGGGGAGGGGTGGGGATAGGGAGGGAGGGGGAGGGGTGGGGATAGGGAGGGAGGGGGAGGGGTGGGGATAGGGTGGGAGGGGGAGGGGTGGGGATAGGGAGGGAGGGTCGACGGAAGAGAGGGTGTGAGTAAGGTGAGGAGGGAGGTAAGGAGGGAAGGAGGGAAGGGAAGAGAGGGGTAGGAAGGAGAGAGGGAAAGGTGAGGAGGGAGGGATGGATGGATGGATGGAGGGAATGATAGATGAATGGAGGGAGGGAGGGAGGAAGGGAGGGTAGGAGGAAGAGAGGGTGTGAGGGGAGGGGGAGAGAAGTGAAGGAGGGAAGAAGGAAGGTAAAAGATGATAGAAAGGAGTCATTGGAATGAGCGGAGGGAAGAAAGAGGGAAGGTAGGGAAGAGGATGGAGGAGAGGGAGGAGGAGGAGGGGGAGGGGGAAGGGAGTTACTCACACTTACGGAACAAAGAGCAGGACCTTTTTAACGTTTTTTGGTAAAGAAGAAAAGCTTTTGAGATCGGAGTGATGATGGACGGAAAAGGCGGATAAAAAACGATTATTGAAAGACTTTTTATCGGTCTGATTTGCACGGATTTTCTAAAGGAATATAGAAGATGGCAGATAAGAGTTAAAATTAGAGTAAAGGTTTGGCGCTTAAGGATTATATAATGATTATCTATATATAGGATTATATAAAATCAACAAACGAACAACGGAATAAAGAAAGTCGGAAGAAAAGAAATAAACGGTCGAGGAACGAGTCATCAATGAACAAACAATAAAACAAACAAACAAATAAACAAACACTCAAACAAGAAAACAAACAAAAAACCCTCCACCTACACCCCCCCCCCCACAACCCCGAGAAAAAAATAAAGGAAAATAAATCTAAGAAAAACCAACAGCCAAGAGAAACCCATTTTCAAAGCTCTCTCTCTCTCTCTCTCTCTCTCTCTCTCCCCTCTATCTCTCTCTCTTTCTCTCTCTTCATTTCTCTCTCTCTCTCTCTCTCTCTCTCTCTCTCTCCCCCCCCCCCCTCTCTCTCTCTCTCTCTCTCTCTCTCTCTCTTTCTCTCTCTCTCTCTCTCTCTCTCTCTCTCTCTCTCTCTCTCTCTCTCTCTCTCTCTTTTTCTTTTTTTTATTCAACCGACAATTCCCTTGCAAACAGAGCAGGTCCCAATTACCCAGATGCGTTATTTGCATGAAAGCCCGTGCTTGAAGAGGAGCTGCAAGTCACACCGACCAATAAAAGCAGGAAGGAAATATGCTGGTGCTTGAGAATAATGCGAGGGGGTGGAGGGAGGGGGAGGGCGAGGGGGGAGGGAGAAGGGGAGACGGTAAGGGGGGAGGGAGAGGGCGAGGGGGCAGGGAGAAGGGGAGACGGTACGGGGGGAGGAAAGGGATGGGGATAGGGAGTGGAAAGAATGATAAGAGGAAAGGGAAGGGAGCAAGAGAAAGGGAGAGGCAGAGAGAGAGTATGGGGGAAGGGAAGGAGTTCGATAAAAGGAGGGGAAGTAAGGGTAAGGAACAAGGAAGAGGGAGAGGGGGAAAAGGTAAAAGGGAAGGGAAGAGATAGGAAGGAGGGAGAAGGGAAGAGGTAAAGAGCAAGGAAGAGGGAGAGGAGACAAGAATATAGTAGAAGGGAAGAAATAGGAGGAAGGAGAGGGGAGGGAAAGAATAAGGAGCTGGGGAAGGTAAGCAAAGAAGAGGGTAAGGAGAGGAGAATAAGAGAGAAGGAGAAGGAAATGGATAGGGATGGAGGATGGGGAAAAAGGAGGGGAGGAGGGGGAGGTGGAGGGAGAAGGGAAGGACTGATCATCTGCTGTCTGCTCTTTCGTCGAACCGATCGCGGTTTTCCTGCTGGTTAATGGCAACTTCTCGGCTGATTTATGGCATGCCTTTTTGCTTCTCCGTCTTTGTCTGTCTGTGTCTTTGTTAGTCTGTTATGATCCGCTGCGCTAGGTGCCTTTTCGTTCGATATTTTTAATTTCTGACTCGAACTTATGGAAGGTCTGGTTATACGCACGAAGAAACACACACACACACACACACACACACACACACACACACACACACACACACACACACACACACACACACACACACATACACACACACACACACACACACTGTGTCTGTGCCTGTGCGCATACGTGTGTTCAGGCAATCTTAGATCAAAAAAATATAAAGCTAATTCATTAAAATCATCTCATCCTTCAGACAAATTAGCGCCAATCGATATAAAATCTAAAAGCTGTAAGTGATAGTAATTGAAGGAGCCACCATAACGCCTCTCTTGAAAATCTCTTAACTCGAGATTGCACTCGCTACGGTCATCAATATGCAACGCCTGCTGACTCTAACTGTTAGACTGATCATATTGCTATTTTCATCCCTCATTACGACCTCAATGTCCGCTAAATATCTTGCAAAAAAAAAAAGTTGAAAGTTTTCCTCCTTAACATTAAAAATCAGGCAAATTCTAACATGCGGAAAGATTTCGCATTTCTCGCCAACTAAGACCCAGTATGTGCAATTAGAATAACGGTATTTTTTTTACGGATGAGTACATAAGAAATACAACTTTATATAAGGTATCGTTAACAAAGATAAAAAGAGGTATAATCACAAGACACTTGGTCACGATACACCCTTGGAAACAGTAGTAATTATATCCGCCCTATGGTCCTTAATAACCCTAATTTACACAGGCAAAAAGGGGGAACATGTGTCAAATTGCTCCTTTAAAAACATGCACTGATAAATTTCTCAGTCATCTTAAACACCAATGATACAGAAAGAGAGAGAGAGAGCGAGAGAGAGAGAGAGAGAGAGCGGAAGAGAGCGGGAGAGAGCGAGAGAGAGAGAGAGAGAGAGAGAGAGAGGGAGAGAGAGAGAGAGAGAGAGAGAGAGAGAGAGAGGGAGAGAGAGAGAGAGAGCGAGCGAGAGAGAGAGCGAGAGAGAGAGAGAGAGAGAGAGAGAGAGAGAGAGAGAGAGAGAGAGAGAGAGAGAGAGAGAGAGAGAGAGAGAGCGGAAGTGAGCGGGGGAGAACGAGAGAGCGAGCGAGAGAGAGAGAGAGAGAGAGAGAGAGAGAGAGAGAGAGAGAGAGAGAGAGAGAGAGAGAGAGAGAGAGAGAGAGAGAGAGAATGAGAAAACACACATACGACATTCGACAATTTCTCGTGTTTTTTTTTCTTCCCTTTCGCTAATAGATTTCTCAGATAACTCTAGCACGGAGATATTAAGGAGCCAACGCCTCTTAACTCCACAAGACCAAATTCCAGGGAAGACAGGCATTAACTCCGGCACCTTCGTCACTGATTGCCGGAAGCGAATGTTTTGCATGTGACAGAATCATCAAAAAAGAAATATTCGAAATACCGTTAAGCTCTAGAGAAACCATCCACATACTCTGAATTGGGAAGAAGTAAAAAAAAAAAAACGAAAAAAAACGAAAAAAAAACGTTAATAGGTTTTGTGTAGTCAGTGAGAAAATATGCAAATTAATAGCATCTCCTGTCTAGTTAAGAACTCGTTTTGTGAAGCTGCAGATTGCTAGTTGGCGAAGATCTACGTGTGAAGGTAGTCATTGCTTTTTCTACGTAGTGAGACAGGGAGGAAACCAAGGGAAGGAAGAAGTGAGAGAAAGAGAGAAAAGTAAGGAGAGAGAGAAGGGAAGAAAAGACAGAGAGTGGAAAGGTGCAAGGGTCGGAGAAAGAGAGAGAAAGAGAGAGAGAGGGAAATGTATATATATATATATATATATATATATATATATACATATCTATCTATCTATCTATATATCTATATATATATCTATATATAAATGTATATATATATATATATATATATATATATATATATGTGTGTGTGTGTGTGTGTGTGTGTGTGTGTGTGTGTGTGTGTGTGTGTGAAACAGTAAAAACTCCGCGTCAGCCCACATGGACGATAATTACTAGTGAATGCTGTCGTCCTTTATTGCCGTATCCTCGTCAGCTGCCCAACGTCAGTTCCCGGACTTCAATTGATTGCTGACGACGCTCTTGGCGACGAAGGTGGTCTCATCTCTGGAGGTGTCAGGAGAGGTCACGCCGCGCTGAGAAAGGCCGAGGTGAAGGGGATGGGATGTAGTTCGAAGGTGAAGATGCGCCAGGAGTGAGTGCTCAGGGTGGATAAAAAAGAAGGTCGGCCATTGTTCTGGGAAAGGTCAGGTGGATCGACAGGATGAGGCGACGACATGACACGCATACACACACACATGCACGCGTGCACCGTATATATATATATATATATATATATATATATATATATATATATATATATATATATAGACACATTTCTTTCAGCCTTCCTTTCTCTCACCTCCGCTCTCCCCTTTTATTTCTCCTTCCCCACTCTCTTTCTGTATGTCTGTTTCTCACTGTCTGTGTCTGTCTATCTGTCTCTCTCTCTCTCTCTCTCCCTCCCTCCACCCACACCACCGAGAAGGAAATAACGTTCAATCCAGATCATTTGTCGCCTGCCACTTCGACGAAAGTATTGCGATGATCATCTAATTCCCGGCGCGTCCGCAAGACAGTTACGTACACATCTCAGCGCTTCGAGACGGCAGGCGGTGCGAACACGGAGGAGATCCGCTTCGGACCCGATTCGAGCCCGTGTGAACCTGTTTCGAAGTTAGGTTCGAAATCGGTTACAGTCGTAGTGGAAGAAGAGATTTTAACGAGGAGGAAACGGAGATAAGACAAAAAAAAAAAAAAAAAAAAATGAAGGAACTAAGGATTATGAAGAGCAATAGTTAGCGATTTAGAGAAGGGAGATAAAAAAACAAAACAAAATAAAAAGGCAGAGAAAATAAAAGAAGGAAACGAGCGAGAGAACAAAAGGAAGGATTTTCTTCAGCCAACGCAGACCTGGTACGCCTTTGTGACTTATGCAGCAGAAAGTAGCATGCGCAGTACCGTTACGGCGTTGATGATAAATGTAATGTGATTTTGCCACGAAGTTAGAAGGGAGAAATTGCGTATTGAAATCGTAAGTTTTTCTCTTATATATAATTTACCCTGAGTCAGGTACTTTAATTACAATGATTTCGCCTTTTCTTCTATTTTTTTTTGGTATTCCTTTCCAACCCCCCCCCCCTCCTCCTCCCCTCCGCCCTATTTTCTTGTCTTCCTCCTGCCTCCCCCTCCCCCTCCCCCTCTCCACCCTTCTAATCTACCCCCCCCCCCTCCGCCCTCCTAATCTACCCCCTCCCCCCCCTGTTTACGGTTCTGGTACCCTAAGGCTTAATCTCATTGACTTTTTTATGGATCAAAGACACACGAGAAGCTACGATACAATGGCGGTTTAGTGATGAAATTACGACGATATATATTGAATTAGGGAAGGGGAAATCTCTCCTGTTTTTATCGTTACTTCTTGGGCTCACATCTTCTCCCTCTCAAAGACATTTAGATTACTCATTTTTCTTTCCGACTTTCTTCTTCTTTTATTTATTTATTTAGTTTTTAATTCGGTCTTTATGTTGTTGTTTTTTTTCCCTTGACTCTCTACGTAAACTCTTTCTTTCCTTCCCTTTTCTAAAAATATTTCTTTCTATCTCCCTTTACTTACTCTCTTTTGCCTTTCAGTTTGCCTTGCCTTCTCTTTCACTCTTTATCTCTCTCTCCCTCCTCTTCCATCTCTCCCCGCGACCTCTCACTCTTTCCCTCATTCTCTCTCTTCCCTTCTACCTATTCATTCATTCTCTCCCATTCCCTCCCTCTCTTTCTTCGTTTCATTCATTCACTCCCCCCCCCCCCCCCTCCCCCGAGCAACCAATCCCCTCAGAGCACAACACGCAACCTTCCAATGCACGAATACAATTGCAAAGTGCCGCGACCTGCAACCAGGGAAGGGGAAGGGAGCAGGGGCAGCGAGAGGGCGTGAGTCACAGGGGGCGGGCGGAACAACACACCTACTCTAAGGGACCAGCCAGTCTGCCTGCTGCCTCCGACCAGGGATTGGATTTTAACAGTGAATAGGGATATGATTAGTGATTAAGGAATGAAGCGATTAATGATTAGGGAAGGTGATTAATGGTTAGGGAAAATGATTAGTGATTAGGGAGTGAAGTGATTAGTGATTAGGGAAGGTGATTAATTATTAAGGAAAGTGATTAGTGATTAGGGAAGGTGATTAATGATTAGGGAAGGTGATTCGTGATTAGGGAATTAAGTGATTAGGGAAGGTGATTAGTGATTAGGGAAGTGATTCGTGATTAGGGAATGGAGTGATTAATGATTAGGAAAGGTGATTAGTGATTAGTGATAAGGGAAGGTGACCGTGGAGGTCAGCTTCTGGGAGTGACGTCATGGGGAGGTTAATAGTTATTTTCTGGATCTTCGTTCTTCCAATCTCTTTTATTATTATTATTATCATCATTTTATTTTGATTTCAGGTTTATATTTATATAATATTTGTATGAATCAGTGATAGATATTTGTTATCATATTTTGTACCTATCTATCATATTGTTGTAATTCCACGAAAATAATATTACTTTTCATAATTTAAAGCCACCGTTACCACCGCCATTTTCTAAGATACAATTAATACCTCAAAAAAAATCGAAAAGTTAATGAACCTAATACACTTTTTTTAACGTTTTTCCTCCAAAGACCGACTCTTTTCTTCAAATCACCTGACCTGTTACAGAAAAGAAAGAAGGAAAGAGAGAAAGAGAGAAAGAGAAAAAAAAAAAAAAAAACTAAAAGAAATGGCGTGTTAAATCGAATCTCTCATCTTTCTTTAAATCTTTCATTCTTTCTCTAAATCGAATCTTTCTTTCTCTCTTTGAGTATTTTTTTTCTCTCTCTTTTTCGTTCTTTTCTTTCTTTTTCTTGTTCATTTTTTTATTCTTCTTTTTTCTTTTTTCTCTTTTTTCTTTTCTTTTTGTCTTATCAAGCGGTTTGTGTATCGGTAAAGATCTCGTGAGACGGGCTGCAGCTTCCTTCCTCTCTCACGATCTCTCTGGTTGGGGGAGGGAGGAGGAGGAGGGGGAAGAGGGAGGGGGGGGTAGCATGGGGGAGATGAAGAGAAAGAGGGGAAAATGTTAGGGAGATGGAGATGATAAATAGAGGGAAGGAGACGGTGGGTAGATTAGTGTATATTTGTGTGAGAGAAAATGAGAGAGAGAGAGAGAGAGAGAAGAGAGAGAGAGGAGAAAGAGAGAGAGAGAGAGAGAGAGAGAGAGAGAGATGAGATAGAGATAGGAGAGAGAGAGAGATGAGAGAGAGATAGGAGAGAGAGAGAAAGATAGAGATAATTGACCGAAAAATAGAAGGCAAATAGGAAAATAAAACCTACCTCATCACTCATAAAACAAAATAAGAAGAAATAAAACAAACAAACAAAAAAAACTAAACGAAAAACAAAAAAAAACAAAATAAATCACAACAACAAAACACACTTAAATATATACAAAGCATGAAAGAGAGCAAAAGATTAGCGAATCCTTCCTTCTCTCTCCCTTTGTCAG
>NC_061853.1:35069149-35071649 GCF_019202785.1 Penaeus chinensis
TTCACTAATATTAACATTAACATTAATTTTGTTACTAACACTGGTCCTGATATCTATATAAGGAATAGTTTTACCACTAAGGCTAATGCCACTGATACAGCTGATATTAATGATACTAACCTTACAACTAATAATACTGACACTAATACTAACTCTAACACAAATGTACACTGTACACACACACACACACACACACACACACACACACACACACACACACACACACACACACACACACACACACACACACACACACACACACACACACACACACGCACACACACACACGCACACACACACACACACACACACACACACATATATGAAAACTTAGAGAAGCAGGCCAGACGTAGTAGTTACAGGAGTAAAAACTTCCCGAAAGTCGTTGTTCTTGGAACGAGATCGGGCGAGTGATCTGGAGACGGTACGTGATGCCCAAGAGCGACGACCGTTTGTGTTTGAGACTTCTCATTTATTGCAGTTTGTTTTTGGGGAAGTGGGTGTGTTTTTTGTGTAGGGGGGGGGGGGGTGATCTAATTTTTTTTATTTTCCATTTGGAGTCAAACGTCCGTTATGGTCTTTGACTTTGGTCTAGAAAAAGAAAGAGTGAGAGATGAAGTGATGGAGGGATGGAAAGAACAGATAGATAGATAGATAGATAGATAGAGAGATAGGGAAGCGAGAAGAGGGACTGTAAAAAACGTGAAAAAAAGATGATAGTAAAGTTATTCTCCTTCACGAATCAGCATACGAAACCACGACCGCACGGACCTTTGTGCCACGCCGCCCAACCACATTTCGAGTCCAAACAACAAACACACAACAGAAGATCAGATGTCGCCGCACACATTAGCATCACAACGCAGCATCCTGTGCAAAACACTGCCGTAACGCGCGGGCGGTACCGTTATTCGCCGAAAGCGTGGGCGCCGCCACCCCCCACCCCCACCCCCACCCTCACGCCCACGTAGCATCATCTTCGGTAGGCGGTGGGCGCGCAAGGGGGGGCGGGGCATGGAGAGGGGAGGAGAGGCAGTGGGCGTTTTGAGGGTTAGCGAGGAAGTCACCGAGTCATCACGAAGCACTTCTTGAGCTCTCCTTTTTTTCGCGCTGAAGATGGCGTGGCGTACTCGAGGGCGGCGAGGGGGGACTGATTAATCATTAAGCAATTATTCCAGTTTGGTGATGGGTTGCGGCTGCGGGGGAACGTGGGGTGGGGGGGTGGGGGGTGGGGGGGGGTCAGAGGAGCAGTGTGTAAACGTTGTGATTGTGGTAGAGGGCTGGAGTAGAAGATTGTTGATGAGGATAATACCGCCGATGGAAATTATTTTATGGGGAGGGTACAGCTTTGCGTTCTAATATTTAGACAAAAAACAAGAGCTAGCGTTATTGAAAAATCACGCTGAATGAAAAGGAAAAGATAAAAAAAAATATGTATGAACTTCAGAGACAAAATAATTGTTTATGCTCTATGCTTGCCAACTTGTCTGCATGTCAGTCATATAGTTTACCAAGAAGATAAGCAGAGAATCAGAAAAAAAAAACTAATAATACTTATGCGTACAAGCGAACGGAAGAGTTCAAAATTCTCATTGCCCTTTCACCCTATTTATAACCAACTGTTTATTCTGCTTCCTTAACAAGATCGACGTCAAAAATCGACCCCAGTGACACCTGGAACTTCCATGTTATTTGAAGTCTCTGTTAAAGAGCTTCGGCTCCTCATTGCTTCGAACCGCATCTCGAAGCCACCGTTCTGTTTTCATTTCTTTTTTTTTTCCCCTTCGTGTTTTTAGTAATGGGGATAATTTATGTGACTGTAATTGCTATCATCGACGCATTGGACAATTACAGCATCAGGACAAATGACAATAATGATGATAGAGTATAAGGCATTTTTCTTCTTCTTCGGTCATGCCACGGCGTTTCATGAGAGTCATGCAACAGAGGAGTCGATGCCCCTCGTGAATATATATTATCCAGAAACCACAACGCCAAATTCATATTTACGAGAGAAGCGAAAGAGATTCTTCAGCACACTCAAGTCGGTACCCGGACGACCTCTGTATGGTTAACTGTCCATCAGATCCCCATTGCACGTCGAAGAGTTACCCAAGACGTGCTTCAAGACGTGCGGTTAAGTCGCCATTTCCTTCTTTTCCTCGCCAGTCGAAACAGCGCGACGCGACCCACTTGCTAATAGGACTGTCTCCGGCGATCACCTTGTAGCCGACAAAGGAACCAGACCTTCTTAGCGCAGAGGGCCTTCCGTGACCACCTGTTCGCATCCGCATGGCTGATTCTCCCATGAAAAACGGCACAGGTAATCATCCCAAAAGACAGGGGGCGAGTGTAGCGCTTTCTTCTGCTGGCGAAGTTGAACATCGAAGGTGGGAGCCAGCTTACGGTTGCGGGCGTCCGAGAGGTGCTGGACCGTGGGCGTGCGGTAATTGGACCTAAAATCAAGGTTCGTTTAATCATCGGGTCCGGTGCTTAATTC
>NC_061853.1:35079149-35089149 GCF_019202785.1 Penaeus chinensis
AAAGAGAGAAGGGGAAAAAAAGTGGAGATGATGCATGAGTTTTTTTTTTTTTTTTCATATTCGGCCTTTTTTCTTTTTTGTTATTCGTTTTTTGTTCATGTCTATTCATCTTATTCTTATGGTCATTATTATCTGGATTATTACAATGATATACATTATCATTACTTCTATATTCATCATTGCTGTTCTTCCTATCTCTCCATTACTTGACATTATTATCATCATTCTTACAATAACAATTCGTCAATCCTCAGACCATAGCAAACGACCCAAAGTTAACATTTTAAGGATGTTATAAAGCAATAAACAAACGCAATGGTTCTTTGAGGCGGAAGAGACGAACGGGAAGGTGGTGGGGAGGGGGGGGGGGGGGTGGCAGTGGACAAGGGAGAGGGCAAGGGGGGGGGGGGGGGGGGAGGAGAGACACAGGAAGACGGAGAGTAAGGAGGATAGGGAAGGGAAAGAAAGAGAGAAAGAGAGGGGGGTGGGGGGGTTAAGTTACCTGCTCCCAGACAAGGACCAGAGGAAAGGGTTATTCTGATGGGTAATTTTCCTGTCACTGTCCCCCCTCCGTGTGAATGTCATTTTGTAAATAGGTAGACGGGCCTACGGACGTTGACCGTTTGTTTTAGAGAGGGGCTCTGTGTTTGCTTGTTTTAGAGAGGGGCTCTGTGTTTGTTTGATTGTGTGTGTGTGTGTGTGTGTGTGTGTGTGTGTGTGTGTGTGTGTGTGTGCATGTGTGTGTGGTGTTATAGCGGGTTCTATATTGATCAGCTCTTAGACAGTTTCATTACTCTATCACATCGCTACACTTAACGTCGGCAGCAACCGTATCAATTGCCAAACAACACAGAAAATAACATCCCAGACGTATCATCCCATAATAAACACATAGATAAAACAGCAACAGTAACAACAACAATGCACTAACACTCGTGACAACAGTACCTTGGTCACAGTACCGTTGTGTGGTGTGAGAATCGCGGACACAAGCGCGGACGTGACTTCACTTCGCCGATAGCTGTGGTAACATCTTATCACTTCATATCCGGACCTCTTGGCTCCTCCCTCCTCCTCCTCTTCTACTTTTTCTCCTCCTCTTCTTCTTCTTCTTCTTCTTCTTCTTCTTCTTCTTCTTCTTCTTCTTCTTCTTCTTTTTCTTCTTCTTCTTCTTCTTCTTCCTCCTCCTCCTCCTCCTTCTCCCCTCGCCCTCTTTGGTACACTTCTTGTACCTTATTAGGTCCTACGGTGCCCCTACCTCCCTCTCCACTTCCCCTGAAGCCCATGTCTATATCTCATTTTACCGTAACGATATTGTGTTTTTAAGGAATCAAAGGGCGGTCTCTGTAAACAGTATCTAAAATATCATATCTGTGGCTCTTCATTTACACGAAATAACGTTTTGGACTACGTTGAATAACAGCTGTAAAAAATTATATCCCCTGTATGGTCCCGCAGCAAAGTTACATTTTAAAAAATATTGAAGCTTTGTAACACGTGAGAATCCGAAACATTTTTCGATTAGAATATACTGTATGATGCTAACTACCAAACCGAAGTTTTTGGAGACATCAAAGGTGATATGTAAAACACTTCCTGTCCTCGACTCGCGGAAGAAAATATGAAATGATGTCGGTTTCAGAGAGTCCAAAGACCATAACACTGTAATTAAAATGGAAAAGAGAAAAAGACGGAAATCTCATATTCGCACACCAATATTGGCAAAATTCCAACACTAACGCTAAATATTACTACAGAAACTTACAACTAATAGAACATAATCTACAGTTGTAAAAATTGTAGTAACCAAGGGATGTGAACCATACAAATGTTTACTGATGTCACCCAGTGCACAAAAATACTAAACAAAAACACTCGACTTAAATAGAGTGTGACGCATATTTGCATTTTTACGTGCGTCTGTGCGTGAGGATGTGTTAAGGTAAGCATGTCCGTGCGTTCCGCTGTATGTGCGTGAAGTGATGCGTGTCCATATGCGTGATCGTGTGCGCCTCGGCGTGTTTACCTTGCAAGGTGCATATTTGCATTAGATGTTATATACTGTACGTGTCTCTGGCAGTCACTGTATTAGAGAACGTGATGTCGTTTATTACTGTATGCGTACGTTTCATGAACTTGTATAAAAAAAAATCATTTGAACTTTTGGGGTGGCTATTAGATTGGGAAGGAGGAGAGCTTTTAGGGGAAAAAATGAATAATGAATCCGATCTTTAGCAATGTCGATAAGGTGAGGGGGGAGGAGGGACGGAGAGCGAACGGGGGGGGGGGGGGGGTCGACCGAGAGGATGTTCGAAGGGGGATTGGGGATAAGGGTGAAGGGGGGGGGGGGGTATTTGTGGTTCCCCCTTGGGCGTATTTACTGATCGGTTGTTTTCAAAAGGCCGGTTGTGTGTGGAGTCTTGAACTCTTTATGTATATAGCGGTGAATCAAGTGTCTTGGCTGTTATGACACAGAGATTGGCAGACTGCAATGCCATTCACTTTGTAAAATCCAGACGAGTAAATGGCTAAAATACTCTAAATTCTCTCATTTTTTATCTTTAGTTGAGCGTGATCTGCTGTCTATTGAGAAGGAAAGCAAAAAGTGACAATAATCTCGTCTATATCTATCTCAATATGGAAATCACAGCGAAGAGGAATGTACAGTAATGTCGTAAAGAAGAATTGCGAAGACAGAAGAAGAAAGGGAGAAAAATAGATGCAAAAGATAATAACAAAAGGAAATACTCGAGAAGAAAATGAACAGAGAGAGAGGAGAGAGAGAGAGAGAGAGAGAGAGAGAGAGAGAGAGAGAGAGAGAGAGAGAGAGAGAGAGAGAGAGAGAGAAAGGAACCGAAAAAAAAAAAAAAGAACAGAAAGAGACAAACAAAAGAAAGAAAGAGGAAGAGACGAGAAACCCCCTACAACATCCAGAGTGACAAGGGACCAAGAAAAAAAAAAAAAATAAAAAAAAAAAAATAATAAACAGTTACATTAAAACAACTGATCGGCTTTCGACTGATTCCCGGAGGCGCGTGTGTGGGCGGACTGATCACTTTATCGTCGCGTTTCTCTAACGTCATCATGGTCATTTTCTTCCTTATTTTTGCTTTTATTTAATTGGTATTATTGTTTTTTGTTCGTGTTTTTTTTTTCTTTTTGTTTTAATTTTCCGTCTTTCTTAATTAATATTGTTGTTCTTGTTCATGTTTCCTCCCTTTCTTGTTGTTCTAATTTTCCGTCGTTTCCTTTTTTTTTCTTTCTTTCTTTCTTTCCTAATTAATAAGCACACACACACACACACACGTACGCACGCACGCACGCACGCCCTCACACACACACACACACACACACAAACACACAAACACACACACACACACACACACACGCACACACACACACACACACAAACACACACACACACACACACACACACACACGCACACAAACACACGCACACACACACACACACACACACACAAGGCGAATTCGGCTTGTATGATTAAAATGCTAAAATATTCAAAACGTTTCAACATCTATCAATAAATAAATTCTCTCATAAGTAAAAATAATGAACAATAAATATCATATAAAAATCAAAGCATAAATATAGATAAAATATTTCAGTTAAATGGAAAACGATTGATTTCGAAACAGATTCTCGAGAAGCCTATTGCCACAGAACATAACGCAAACGAAGGTCGGCGCGTTATAACGAACGAAATCGTAAGAAGGGGATCCCGTGTTACAGTTACTTACGCATAAAACAAAACCGAAATCACTCTACAGAAGGTCGTGACCTTTGGGAGGAGGAAAAGGTCGGCTAAGGTCTTGGGAACCAGCATTACCGGTGCATTTTTATTCATCTTTTATTTTTATTTTTTTTAACCGTTTTTGCCTTTTTATTTTAGTATTTTGATTTTTTGTTCTTCTTTTATATATATATGTATATATATATTGTTTTCTGTATGGCCGCCTGATGTCCTATGCGAATGTTATAGGGATATATATATATATATATATTTTATTTGTGTATTCACTTTTTTAGATTTATTTCCATGAATCTTTATATTGACTTACTCGCTTTTAGAAACTGCCATAATGTATAATCAACTGCCTGTATATCATTCCCATAATCATGTATTTGATTATCGGCATTCACACCCTTAAACAGAGTGCTGCACAGGTTCTTATCGGCGATACGTGCTGCAACAACGGTTTGATGATCTGCATGATGCTTCTACGTTCTGTACAGTCACGAACGCAATAGCTTAAGCGCGGAGATCTCTGCATGACAACCCCAGCATGACCCGGAGCGTTAAGTCGTTGTCACGCATTTCCGTCATGCACAGAAGCGATTGTCTGTCACCTGTATGCTGTTAGGAATCCGAACTCTTGTATTTATTTGCTATTCTCGTATTCCTGTGGATCTGTTTCTTGTTTATCTGTTTGTCTTTTGTTTGTCCTCTTCGTCTATGTTTATATACATAGATGCACAGGCATACACACAGACACGCATGAATATATATGCTGTTATATTCAACTCTATTGATAATCTAAATAATAATTTAGAATAACCATATGTATAACAATAACTTCTATTATCAAACGAAGCCCTCGATCTAAAATATTCCTTAACTGAAAACCCTCACTGAAGATCCCATCAATCAAACACCAGCATAAATAACATTCAGAAACATTGGTCATTGGCACCCCTGACATCAGTCACGAAAGCCCCTTGTCAGCACATCAGACGTCACGGTGGGGCTCAGTCATTACAAAACGACTTCCTCGGTCTAGTCTGCCGGTGTGTGTGGGCGTGTGTCTCTCTGTCTTGTCACCGCTATTCCGAGTTCGCTGGTATATGTCACAGGAATCAAGACGCTGTGTTCCGTCACTAACTCTCGTGGTCTCGTGATCGTGGGAAAAGACAAATGGCTGGAGACACGAACAGTAGTTTGTCGAAAAGAAAAATGCGAATGAAGTTTTTTCTTATGCATAACTGAAGTAAAATGTAAAATGGAAATAAAAATAAAAAGTCTCATCCACGTCTCGTATGCAGACAAAAAAAGAAAGAAAAGTAAACAGCTTTTTTTCTACAACAGTCCCACGATAAATAGATTATTTAATCGAAAGTTAATCGATATCTTTTATCATCGAAACTAAGTGTTGGGAAAACGTGTGAGTTCCTGGGAAGGATCACAAGTCATCGTCAAATACCGAGTTCAATAAAAACAATAAGAGTGTGACTTTGGGCAGTACACACGACAAGTCAGGCTTACTCTATGAGTGAGCAAGACGTTTGAGGAGATGAAAGAGAGAGAGAGAGAGAGAGAGAGAGAGAGAGAGAGAGAGAGAGAGAGAGAGAGAGAGAGAGAGAGAGAGAGAGAGAGAGAGAGAGAGATAGAGATAGAGAGAGAGAGAGAGACAAAGACAGACAAAGAGACAAATGTAGATAGATAGATAGATGAATAGATATAAAGAACGGGTGAGGGAGGATGATGGACAGATGGCTACACAAAGACAGCGAGAGTGATAAAATCAGCGAACAGAGAGACCAAGTAAGAAAAAAATAACATAGAGGAGAGATACAGACAGATAAAGAGAGTTTTTCACACACCAAGCAACTCCTTTCGCTTCAGGATGCTTGTTCTAGTTTTTTTCAAGACGAGACTATACTGTAATTTTGATATTAATCTCACACATCCATTATTTTCATCTGTTGTAAAAAAAAAAAAAAAAAAAGTTTAGCAAGAACAAAGGCAATGGAGAAGAATATGCTTGTTTGTTGTACGATTTCTATCTCTGTGTATACATGTTTTGTGTACGTGTGTAATTGAATATATAATTACACGCAGACACAGATAGTTAAAAGTGGTTTACGATGTTTGTAACTATTCCCTCACCGTATTACCTTGGCGATGATACCAGCGACGGTCATGTTGCGTCGGCTCGCGCATGGTAACCCTGTGCATGGTAACCCGTGCATGGTAAGGCCGTAGATAGGATCGTTGTCTGGGTTACGCCTCTGACGTCATCTCCCGGCTGTGGATCTCTCACGCGCACACAGTAATTACAACACTTGCTCCATCTAATCACGGACGCACACACGCACACACACACACGCACACGCACGCGCACACGCACACACACACGCACACACACACGCACACGCACACACACACACACACACACAGACACACACACACACACACACACACACACACACACACACACACACACACACACACACACACGCTAATACACACACACAGAAAACAGAAGAAAAGACGTTAAAATGACATAAACATGTATACAGACAAACGTAGATGAAAAGATAGGAAGAGAGAAGAAAAGATAAGGAGACTCAGACACAGGAGATCGTACTTATAACACACGTACACACACAGACTTAAATAAGTCATTAAATAACCGTGCAATTTCGACTTCTCAACTACGTAAAATATGAGAAAATCTGGTCTTGCAAGTTCAGATTTCATTATCTGAATTGAGTAACCACTGTCATTTGGATATTTGTTTATCTTGAGCGTCATTAGGATTTCAAGGACAAGTTCGTCGGATTGCTTTGACGAGGAAAACAAAGGAGTAAGATATTATGTGTCCAAGTAAACACAAACACGCACATACACACACCATACACCACGTACACACTAAAGCACGCGCGCTTCATACATATATACACAAAGGAACATGCATTGATACACACATTTATAAATAGCTACTGATTTTTATGTTATCTATGAGTATTACATATGTGATTCGTCCCCACATATTTTTTTTTTGTAAGTCTATATTCTAAATATAATATAGAGACGTAAAACTCAGGAATACTATATAATATTTGGCATTCCCCCCCACCCCCACCCCCCTTTGACGGACATTAACACTTTCAAACCTAATAAAGGTGAGAAAAAAACGAAAATATAACAGCCCGCAGCCACACCTGTTATGAGGCCTTTGAGAACAGCGTTTAAGACGACCCGTTAAACAGTTTAGAGGTACGCATATACACCTTCTGTTGACCATAATGCGGGAAGCCAAAAGTACTTCTCACTTCTCGGTGCTAATAACGGTCCTTGCTTGTTATTCGTTTTCGTAATTTTCACTTTAGGTAAAAGTAGTGATATATTTTTTTTCAAATGGGGGGGGGGGGGGGGGGAGACTTTGCATGGAAGAGTTAAAGGATAATAGGAGATAAAAAACGAGGAGGATGCGATACTTTGCTTACATAGAATAAAGGAATGAAAGATAAAACGATTTGAAAGTAAGATAATGAAAATAAAAAAGAAGAAAAAAAAGGCAATCAAAAATGAAAGGAAGATCCAAAGAAAACGAAGAGAAAGAAGAGACAAAAAAGGGAATCATACGAAAGAAATATAACAAAACATGGAGAAAAAAAATATGTGCCAGTAATGCCAGCCGAGAGCTAAACGCTTCAACGATGCCAATACAGCGAAGAAGCGAAAAAAAAGTCTAAGTCACGGCGTCGATGTCGAGTTCGTAACGGCAAGATGCTCCGTCGTGGATGATTCGAAGCCGATTCAAGTCGAGTTTCGTGTGAATTTCGGATCTATTTTTCTCATGGAAGGCATTTTTTTCCACCCTTTTCTGTTGACAGTCCAGTTACGCGGAGAGAGAAAAAAAAAATATAGAGAGAGAGATTGCAGTCGGTGTCAAATAGTGCTTTCGCTGGCGTTAAGCTCGGATTCCATTGATCGGTTTTACTTATGAACCATGCGTGTTTTTTTCTCTCTCTCATTGTGTCCCGTTATGTATAATCGAGACGTTTACGCTCGCGATGTGCCAATGTGGCAGTTTCTTGCTTTTTCACTCTTTTTGTAGTTTCACTCCTTATACAATAATGTCTTCATTACACACACACACACACACACACACACACACACACACACACACACACACACACACACACACACACACACACACACACACACAGCCCCCCCCCCCCTCCTCCCCACACACACAGCCCCACACACACACACTCAGGCATGATCTATGCGTGCACATACATATACATAAACCACACACAGTCCACGTCATGGCCGCGCGCAACAGGTGCCGGAGCCGACGCGTGCTGCGTGCGTTCGCGGGGGTAAGGAGAGGGGGGGGGGGGGGGGCGTCCAGGTAGCGCTGTGTGGGTCAGCCGGGGCAGTGGAGCAGCACAGCGCGGTCCCGTGTGGTCACCCTCGTCCCACGCCTTCACGTCTTCCTGTTTCCTTCGAGAGGTCGAGGGTGAGGAAGGAAGAGGAGGAAAGAGAGAAGGAAAATGGGACTTTTTCGGTTGGAGATTTCCTGTTTTGTACGTGTGAAGAGATAAACCCGAGGAAATGGGAATTACTCTTACACTCTCCTTCGGTCGAATCTTCTTGTGCCTCGTGGGCGGAAATTCCACAATCACATGATACTTGCTCTTTCTACCTGTTATCAGTGCTTACCCTTTTGCACGAGCTGCTTCTCAATCGCTAAATCAATACTTTCGCTGTGGTTATTCCTGCCCCCCCAAAACACACACGCTAACAGAGCCCTTAAGAGATTCCTTATAATATTCGCAATTACTCTTTTCTTGGCTTCAACCTTCCCACGTTGTGTGTAATTCAACCGGCATGCGGTAAAAGGAATCTCACCGCCCGCGTCCCGTAAACATCTGCCGACAAGTGAATCCATCGGCGACGCATTAATCTGATGAATTAGCCGATATCAGTCCATCGATAGCTATCCATTCCGTGATGATAAGAGGACGATGGCACCAAAGCAGAACAGAATCACCGTAAGCTACTCACCGGAGGCGCCTAGACGTCGCTGCTGGAGTCGAGACGAGAGTAACTGTCGACTCAAAAAAATTCCCATGGCTAAATCATCCGCCTGTCGAGGAAGCTTCGCGAGGAAACCAGCATCTCCCCTTCCGCCTCTGACGAAGGATCTTCGGGCTCGGCGTCTGTCAAGGTGTCGGTGCTTATGCTCTTGAGAGTTAAGGGTCAGGAACGATACCCTGGGTTACTGATTCTTGCATATAAAGATATTTCCCTCCATATCTATACACGTGAAGAATATTTTCTTAGCCTTTTAGTATAGTGAAGGATATCGTTCTGCATCTTAATTTTTTTTTTTGGTACATGTTATCGTATAAGACGATGAATTTGATATACTTGTCTTTATGTGTTTAATTTCGTTATTAACCATCAGAGTATAAAGATACCCTTTCGTAAAATGTCTGCGATATGGCAGTACCTATGTGTTTATAAAAATGTGTATATATTTATATTCTAATACAATGGCGTACATACCACAAGCGTTTCTATCTTTATTATGATCTAGGACGAGTTTTTTTTTTCCATATCAGATTATCTCCAGAAGGAAAATATGCAATTATAATTTTTATATATTTTTTCCACGTCCAGTAACGATACCTATCTACCGGATATGATAAGCTTATTTTCTTCTCACGGTTTCCGGAATAGTCATTCTCAAGCAGTCTTCAGTTACGTTTTATTTTTTCTTCATCGTTTTTAGAATATTTTGTCTGCTGCTTTCGTTGTTTTTTTTATTACCGTGAACTAAAATAATGTTGTAGAATTTTAAAAGGGAAAGGTAAGTACTATATTTATCATAACTATCATCTTCAGCATGTAACATTACGAATAACTGGACTTCACAGCAACGTCAAAAAGGTATAAAATTGCCTCGTTAAGAAGCAGCCACACTGCACAGCATCCACCCCTCCCCCCCACTCTCCCCCTCGCCCCCTTCAAGTATCTGCCGTTAGCAGTAATAACTTTAGCCTAGTCTGAGGCTGCTGCTCCTCCTCCACCAGGAAGCGCCATAGTGTGGGAAGCAATTACTGCAGTTTAACGTTATTGTCGTCATTACATTCAAGCGCGGAAGTATAGAGGGAAAACGCGCGACGTGTTTGCGACAGAAATACTCGTGTTGGGAAGGGTTTCGAGTTTTATTATGTGTTTTA
>NC_061853.1:35094149-35106649 GCF_019202785.1 Penaeus chinensis
TTCCTCGTAAACTTTAAACAAACGAGGGCTGACGGACGAATATGTAATACATGCATACGTACATACATATATGAAGGACAGACATTTATATCTACATATATACGTATATAAATAAATACATACATACATGCATACATACATACATACATACATATATGCATACATACATACATATACACATACATACATACATTCAGACATACATACATATATAAATGCATACATACATACATACATATATAAATGCATACATACATACATACATATAAATGCATACATACATACATACAAACATACATACACACATACACACATACATACATATACCAATACATACATACATATAAACATACATACACACATACATATATATATATATATATATATATATATATATATATATATGTAAAGGTATGTGTGGGGTTACGTGTAGTCACGCGTGTATATATGTGAGTGTGTGCGAATCCACATCAAATCCTCTCCTAACTTTTTATTCACAATGTAAAGAATGGTCACAGCTATTTACTGCCGATCAAATCTGAGATGACCATCATTTCCTTCGCGATGGACATGATTCTGCATTACCTTCCCAGCATCCTATGTAGTTCACGTGATTATGTGATGACTCTTAACAATGTCACGATGACTTTATGAATAAGACTGTTGTTACGTACATAGTCAGTGATCAACGTGATATGAAAATGATGAAAGAAAACATGGATGCTTGAACAGACCTCTCATATCACTGCATTTCATCGACATCGACATGTCACCTATAAGAATCGACATCTCTCATCGCGGGCGGGCTACACAGGGGCGGTGGGCGCAGGGGGGCGTGACGGGCGCGAGAACGGAGCCTCACGCCCACCACCTGGCGCCGCGACCTAACTGTTCTGCCGTCAGCTGTGCCCTCGTCTGCGTCTTCGTCACGAGATCAGTTTGTGCGCCTCCTCGGGCTCTAGACTCTCCCCCCCCCCCCCCTCCCCCTATCTCCTGTTGTCCTCTCCGTTCTTGTAATTATTGTCTTTTATAATTTATCTTTTCTTTATTCATTATTTACCATTTCTTTATTATCTACTATTCCTCTTATTTAGTATTTGTTATTTTTTATTGTAATTATTATCATTACTTTTTATTATTTCGTTCTTTGAATCTTATCTTCATCTTATCTTTTGCGTGTTTGTACTTTACTTCTTCATTTTCCTCCTCTCTTTTTCCTCCTATTCCTCCTCCTCCTTCTCCTAATCCTCATCATCATCATCTTCATCTTCACTATCATCATCATCCCCATCATCTTCATTATGATCATCATTATCATCATTATATTTTTTTTCTCTTCATCTCTTTCTTCGCAAAACAGAATTATCTCTAACGATCTAAACAAAAGAAACAAACAAAGAAAGAAAAATATCGATGTTTACGGTTACTAAAGACAATTAGAGAAATATCTAAAAATAGAAGATACAGACATATGTTCGTCCTCTTGGCTTTTCTCACGTGATTAAAATTCCAACTTTAAATAGAACAAGCCATATTTATCCCAAACCATACATACACATATATACACATACATACATACATACAAACATACATACATATATAAATGCATACATACATACATACAAACATACATACATATATAAATGCATACATACATACATACATACATACATACATACATACATACATACATGCACTTGTGTGAAGTGCAAACATGACCTGTTGAAAAGACTTCAAGGCGGAGTTTAATGCGTATATCATTGAAGTCAACGTTTTCTTCAGCTCCATGGGAGAGCCCTCTGTTGGCGGAGGATCAAACCAGTTTTCTTAATGGCATTCCAAAGGTTAATTAAGACCGTGTGTTTTATGTTTACTTTATAACAGTACAGTACCTTCTACTCGGGGTGTCGCTGCGACGAGGAGATGTAGACGAAATGAAAAAATATGAAATTAAGTTTTTTGAAAAGATGGTATAAAGAAAACCACTTGATCCATTGATAAAGCAAAATATACATCTAACGGAATTTATTCTGAATCAGTTAACATGGTTTGAAATAAGCCTAATAAAAACAGACATCCAGCCACAACTGTTCTTATCAACGGCAGATACACGCAAACGGCAGATATCTTCTCTCTTATTAAGTCTAAAGAAAGGGTAAAGGAAAAGCTTCTGCTTTCCCTGGCCAGAACTTGAGCAGTACCTACTCCCCGCTCGCAATACCAGATGGCGAGACGACATGTGCTAGGGAAAAATTCTCCGGGCATCTATGCAGTATCACTTTCGTAGAGAAAATGTGGATGTAATTAGAGGCATTAATTATTTTATGATAATCTGAAATGAACTTTAGTGGCCAATTTTGTATACACACACACATATACACACACCCACACACACACACATAAGCACACACACACACACACACACACACACATAATCACACACACACACACACACACACACACACACACACACACACACACACACACACACATATATACAGAGAGAGAGAGAGAGAGAGAGAGAGAGAGAGAGAGAGAGAGAGAGAGAGAGAGAGAGAGAGAGAGAGAGAGAGAGAGAGAGAGAAAGAGAGAGAGAGAGAATAAGAGGAATGGAAGCATGCGTAAGAGAAATGACACACACAGCGTTCTTCGTCACAAAGTACGTTAACACCGTAATAACAGATGTTTTTTTCTCCCACAGATGTGTTCGCGGACCTTGCTCCTGTCTGGGGCTCTCTTGATCCTCGCCTCGGCTGCCTTCGGTGAGTGAAAGGCCTTTTTCATTCACGAGAAATAATCTTGAAAGATTGAAATTATTTATTTTTTTTTGTTCACTTTCTTACGTTGTTTGGCTGTTTAACTAATCTTCCAGTAGGATCTACATAATAAAACATACATACATGCATAGCATACGCCGTCATGTCCTGATAGGTATGCATATATATATATATATATATATATATATATATACACACATATATATACATACATGTATATATATATATATATATATATATATATACACACACACACATACATATATATGTATATATATGCATATATATATCGCACACATATACAGTCTCTTTTTGTCTCTCTCTCTCTCTCTTTCATTCTCTCTCTCTCTCTCTCTCTCTCTCTCTCTCTCTCTCTCTCTCTCTCTCTCTCTCTCTCTCTCTCTCTCTCTCTCTCCTCTCCTTCCTCTTCCTCTTTCTTTCTCACGCACGTCTTGTCTCCCACTCTTGGCTGGACATTTCCTTACGTCATTCGCGGAAGAAAAATCCGAAGATACCGTTCAAGTGATTAACTGAATCTCTCAGAGCAAATCAAGACAAAAAGACAAAAATAAGACAAGAACTTCCAGGCCTTGCAAATGGATCGTCTCAACCTCCTCCTGTTCTTGTAAATCTTTGCGGGATTTCGAATTCCTAGATAAATAGCAAATTCATTATAATTATCGCTAGCGTTTAAGTCAGCAAGAAACGTGCTTGTCCGCATTACTGTAATGAAGACATTCTTGGTAACAAATACGAAGGCCCAAAGGTGATGGCATTGAAACCTTAATACAACAGTTCGATTACCGTGTCATTACTCCCTGATCACAATTATATCTATCAGTAATAACCAGAACTAATGTATAAATTACTGTTATTAAATGCTCCTCCAGAAGCCTTCATAAATATTAGTTGCGTCATTGAAGTGATTGCAACCCTTGGCGTCGCTTCAAGTGGCAGGTGTTTACGTCCAGACGCTCTATCCTTGGGCTTGTATGGTGAGCTCCTTGCATTGTTTGGGGTTCGCTCGTTTGTGACTGACGAGTCTTGTTCAGAAAAAGGCGACGTCATCGATACAATACGGTGCTCTCTGCTGACCTTTTGTTTTGGAAAAAAAAAAAAAAAGCGTTCCTGTCTTTCTGCCGAGTCTGTTTATTTCTTTGCGTCTCGGTTTCTACGAGTGTGTGGTTTTTGTCTGTTTTTAAATGTCTCGTTCCGCATTTGCCTTTTGCTTTGTTTCTATATTGCTCAATGGGTGTGTCTTTGTCTGTCTCTCTCTGTAGACGATTGTCCGCGCGTCGGTAATCGCGATTGCGTCCGGATAAGGATAAGCATTGCGTTCAGAAGTGATTATGTAAAAAAAAAATCCACTTTTGTTTCTTCCCGTTCGGTATAGAAGTCACCAGAGATCATGCAAAGCGATTAGATATAAAGATAGAAATGGCATAGCCAACACAATGGCAAGCTTGCAATTCTGTATCTTAACATTCTCTATATACCTCTCACTCTGAGCAAAGCATATCATTATCATATCAAAGTTTGTCTTTTGCTTTTGCTCTCCCAACCTCTCCTCTTCCCCTCCCCCTTCCACGCCCTCCACTGATACACATGAGCTCACTTTTACAACAGTGCGGACCCTCCGTTGTACAGTGTGGGCGAGTGGGCGTCCTCACTCCAAGAAAACTGTCTTCAGCTTTCACTTCCTGGTCAAAAAGGGTCTTGAATGCCTGCTGGGACGAACTGTTCCCTGGAAGAGTCGGTTTTTGTCGTCTTATTGCGCCAATGAAGTCTTAATTGACTCACCGGAAGTCTTCGACAGCGAGTTGTTTTTATTGTATAGATCGATTGTTTTCCCAATTTTCTTTACGGTAGACTGAGGGTATAATTGTGAAATCAACGTAATGGCGCAATTCACAAGTAACAGTTCAAAATATCAACAACAACAATTTAATGATAATGATGATAATGATAAGATATAAATAAACTAAGCGAAACTAAATATAGCAATAAGATGAGAAAAAAATATATACTAGAAAAAAATAAATAAAAGAGATAAACCACCCCCTTCCCCCACCTACCCCCTTCCCCCTCCGCAAATTCCAATCTTCCTCACCATCCCTGACACGTGGAATTCATCACAGGGGACCAGATAACAGACCTCCTAATCTTGCACCTTGTGTTCAGTTTCCGGTTCAGTGTGTTTAATAACGGACAGGTGTTCTGAGGAGTCGCGTTTGTGGACGGGGCGTAACACCACACAACAGTCCGACGTGATCATAACTGAGCGTCTTTACAAGGAGGAGATAAATTTTAACCGCAGACTCCGGGGGGTGGGGGGATGGGGGGATTTGCCATGTTCGAAGGGGCGCTTGTGCCGGGGGAGGGGGGGAGGGGTAGAGGTAAGGAGAGAGGGGGAAGAAGGGGCGTGGGCCAAGGCAGTATAAGTTTTGGATGTAAGGTTTTCTTTCCCTTGTAAACTTAATTTTGTGTGTGTGGTAGGGAGGGGGAAAGATAGAGGGAAGGAAGGTCTAGAAAGATATACAATATATAGAGGATAGAGATAGATATAGAGAGAGAGGAGGTGTGAAAAGTAACATACAAACAAACAGAGAGAGAGAGAGAGAGAGAGAGAGAGAGAGAGAGAGAGAGAGAGAGAGAGAGAGAGAGAGATAGAGATGGAAAGAGAGAGAGAGAGAGAGAGAGAGAGAGAGAGAGAGAGAGAGAGAGAGAGAGAGAGAGAGAGAGAGAGAGAGAGAGAGAGAGAGAAGAGAGAGAGAGAGGGGGAGAGAGAGAGAGGGAGAGAGAGAAGAGAGAGAGAGGGAGAGAGAGAAAGAGAGAGAGAGGGAGAGAGAGAAAGAGAGAGAGAGTGAGGGAGATAGAGATGGAAAAGAGAGATCAGAAAATAATTATAGATAGATAGAAAGATAGGCACAGATAAAGAGATATATATATAGATAGACAGACAGGGAAATATATAGATATATATTGCTAATAATCAAACGGAAATACAAACCGATCAGCTTTCCCCCTCCCTCCCTAACCTGTAGTAGTTACACGATTAAACAAAGCATAACGAACCAAGGAACAGACAGACGCCGAGTGACGTACATCGTAACAGCCACACAAGAAAGTGCATTATGACAAGATGGAACGTAACGTGCGCGGCGGTCCATACCACACGCTCAGCTTGCCTCATCTCTACGTGGGTTCTGTTAGTCGGAAGTGCTTCGTGTTGTGGTTGTATTTTACTACCTCAAGTTTACCCCGTTTTAGGGATAAAGTGATGCACAATTCGTGGTACTAAAAACAAGGAGCTTGATAGTAAAAAAAATGGAACTGCATAATTACTATTAATTACTTGTGTGTATGAGTTTATGTAAGGCTGGAGTCGTAAATCTATTTTATACTTGCGTTTATGAATGTATAAAGTGTAAATAAACGCACAAGGAATGCAACTTGAAAAAAAAAAAAAAAAAAATACGGCTTAGTAGTTTTAGTGCTCGGTACAACTATAAAGGATAGCTAATCATATACGAAATTCTGTGCAGAAAACAGGTTGCTTACTTGCAGTACGTGCGTAGCCTCTTTCGCATAAAGCTAAATGGTTGGAAAAAAAAAAATAGAACGAGGAAATAACTGCTGCTACTTTAATTCGGTAATCAGTAGGCCATAATAGCCAGATTTTATATGAATTTCTAGTTTTAACCCTTAATCTTTCGTTATACTGGAGTTTATGAAAGATTTTTTTTTCCTAAGGTAGGCCAGTTTAAGACCTTAAGGATTGCAATGGCAGTACAGATTGCAATCATAAGGCAACTGTGTTTCGTATTGCCTGGAGACAAAGGTCATTATTTACCCCATTCAGACTGAACATTAGTCAAAGGTTAATTCAAGTTACAGGAAAGAAACTGTTCAAGGTTAAGGCATTTGGTCCGTAAAACACGTAATAGCGCCCCAGCTTTCTCAACGGACGTGTAGCAGTCCATACACGGTGCAACTTTATTATTATTATTTTGTACTTGAACTTTTTTTCCCTTCCCGTTCGGTATAGAGGTCACCAGGGATCATGCAAAGCGATAAGAAATAAAGATAGAAATGGCATAACGCAAGTCTGCAACGCACTCTGTTGTTGCTGTCCCGACCCAGTAACGGTTACCGAGCGCTTGATTTCTGACGTGGAGATATTACGTATCCACAAAACGCTGCCTGGCCATTTTTCTTTGCCTCGCTGTGTATAATTTATCAACATATGTACGTTCCTATCGCTTCGCTGCCAAGTATTCTTTGCTGCATTGGCTCAAAATTGCTTGGCGAGCACATTACGTACTTCGCAATTTTACAGTTGAGATTTGGAGGGTCAAAGGCGTAGCTTTTCTCCACAAATAGCAATCATTATCATTATTTTCCTCGTTCGTCTTTATTTATTTCTCTTTCCTTTCCCATTTTCCTCATTTCGAATTACCCACAAAATCAAGCTATGGACGAAAATACATATAATATTCATCGCATATATTCTTCCTTTCAAAACACACGACAAATAAGAATCGTGTCACAGCATATCGCCGTATTAAAATGGACAATCCCTCACAAAACTCCTTATCTAAACACACAAATCCACAATACATCGCGATATCTCGTCACATCAGAAGGCACCAGACGAACATTTTATCACAGAAACTCACTCCTAACTCCTCATGACGATCCTCTCTGCCCCCCCCAGGTCGAGTTGCCTTTGAGAAGCTGACCGAACTGGACTACCGAGGCTCAACGTATTACACCATCAGGAACCTTTCGCTGTGGGAATGCCAGGGATGGTGCAGGGAGGAGCCGGAGTGTGCCGCGGCGTCCTTCAGGTGAGCAGCGAGGGAGTGGTGTTGGTATAGTGACCGTGGTGATGATAATGGTGGTGGTAGAATGTTAATGGCTTTGGGTATTTGGTTATCTGATGATAGTAAGAATGGTAATGGTGTTTTTGATAATGACATATAATGATGATGACAGTTATTGCATAATGATAATGGTAATTTTATGTTAATGGTTCGTTAATAATGCTCATGATTATGATACAGTAATCTTCATTTAAAAAATATTGTAGTTGGCTTATGTATTCATGGGACAAACCACTAGTTCAAGTTCATCGCAAGATAAAAAAACTTCTTGAATATTACCGTTGCTAATATTTGATTGGGATATTAATGAATGTAATCTCCTTCTTCCCCGGTATTTGCTTCCGAGCCTAATGTTCCAAGATTAATTACCCTCCCCCCCCCTCAGCCACACACGTTCGATCCACCATTCTGTACAAACACAAATCAGAATGAATACCTCTTTATCATTATTTTTCGAATAATCACCCCCTTCCTCTTTCCCCTCCTTTTCCCACCAGTTTCGTCATGAACCCTCTGGCGCCGGTGCAGGAGACGCTGTGTTTACTTCAGAACGAGACCATGGCTACCAACCCTTCCGCGCAACCCCAGCGCGCGGTGTCCCTGTACTACATGGTCAAACTCCACGTCAGGACGAGTGAGTGCATTATTATAATTGTTTGGAGGAAGATTTTAATAATATCCGGGGTTGCTACATGCGAACAGAAGAGGAACGAAGGGAAGGGGAGGAAACAGGAGGAGTAGGAAGCCGTTGGTCGAGGAATGTAGTTGTAATTGCAGGTTGGGATGCCTGGGTAGCCAGACTTGGTCATTGAGGAAAATGGACAATTAGCCACTGGAGTAAGTTGTGAAAAAATCACGTTTTGGCAATAAAAATAAAAGGTACAGTACGTGTTCCCGCATGCCTAATTAGAAACGAACGCAGCAAGCGGTAATGTGGTGGGATGTGATCGTTCACGGAACCGAAAATCTCGCTGAATAGAATTTCTTCGTTACGATTTCGATTACCGTCATACGTTTATTACTCCGCGTTTCAGTCATTACCGCGGAGTATTGGAAAGAAATCTTTCAACCGAATCAACCCGCCGCGGAGGTTCCCAAGCAACGGTAGGAAACAAGAGAAGGTGGTTGACAGTCTCACGCACCCAGCGCCTTCGACGTCAGCTGGTCTCGGGGAACTTCTAATTATTATAGACATTATCTCGCCTAAATTATCTTGTAGACAAACACGGATATCACGAGTAATATCCTATTAGTTCAGGTTACCCACTTACCCGGCAGATGTTGCAAAGTTCTACCTAAATGCAACTCACGGTCCGTAAAACAGATTAATGAACTCTAGGACGTTTCATTTGCAACGATCAGCGCCGTCCACCTTGTGACACGACAGAAGGTGCTCATTAGTCATTCACCCCGCGTTAATCGTCGCTACATGATTTATTAACGTTTTCAATCATTTTTAATATCTCCTTCTCGCGGGGAAAAACAACAAAGCAACCATGGCTTCGCTCTATATCAAAAGATCTAAACTTTTATGGGCCAATTAATCTCCGTCAGCAGCTCCTCAGTAGCGGGATTTTTCTTACTGCCAGCCCGATTATCCTGATCACAAGAGCGTTTGTTGTCCAGCAGCGGAACTTCCTTCCGTTTCGCTAAGGTTCTGTCATTATGAAAGCGAATTCCGTGGCTGTAGAGAAGAAAAGTCGTTGCGTCCAGACCGCCTAATGTTTTAGCCACAGGAAGAGGATGAAGAAAAGATAAAAAGAAGATGGGCTTGAGGATGATGAAGAAGGGAGCAGGAAGACGATAATAAAAAAGGGTAAGAAATAAAAAGAAAAATATTTTTCTTCAACGTAGAATGTCTTCGAGAAACTGTGTGGAAGGAATTTCTAAAAAAATAATGCTGCATCAAGTGTTAAACTGAAAACAGCATTTATTTCGAAAAATCGGAATGGTGAAGAAGATAATCGTTGGAGACATGTTATTTTATCTTTCTTTTTATATCAGTTTTTGTCAAACCCTCAAGCTCGCATTTGCGGTTTCCAGTTCAGCTCCCCATTTTAAAAACGTCTTTCAGGGTCGAGTCTAAATGAAAATAAAAGTCGGACGACGTTGTGTCAAACTTCTTTTACTTCTTCATTTGCTGAAAGGCTGCGGCTACAAGCAGTGGGAAACCTGTGATATATAAAGCCCAAAATGCCAGAGGACCCTTTGTGGTGGCACCGTTGCCTGGGCGTCGACTCCCCGAGACGCCTGGCACGGAAGCCGGCTCCTCTCAGACCCCTCGTGCCGCCGTTATTCTCGAGGCTTTGGCTCGGTCTTTGAGAGGCAGCAGAGAAAGGGGGATGGGGTAAAGGGGGAGGGCCGGTTATGGCAGGGTGAACACAGGTCGGAATATGAAGAGAATTGGGTGTTTTTCGGTCTGTTTGTTATTTTCCAACACCTTTTGTCTAGACTCCTCGGGGATTCCTAAAGGTCTGCACAAAGAATCACTCATCGAGATCAAAGGGGCCTAGGTCACTGACCACGTCCGACGGAACGGTCCTCCAATAGAGCTTTAAAAAATCGACTCAAAGTTGAATTCACCCTCAAAAAATCCGTCTCCATCAACCTTTCTCTCTGAAGGAGGAAGACGTCTCCATCTTCATCCTGCGTGTCGTGGAGCTCCTTCGAGAGACGTGTGAAGTGCTCCGGAGTCACGACGCTTCGGTCCTCCATTTTCTTCCTATTTGGAACTTCGATAATTTCATACTCTAATACCGAGATGTGATGTCGGCGCATGTTAATTAACCCGCCTTTTACTTCCTGTTGTTTTTGTTTCCTACTTTCCTTTCGTAATAATATGAATCGGTATCTCCCGGAACGGCAGTGTTCACTGTGAAAAATACTGAAAAGGTAGAAATGAGAGTGAATAGTTCACTGTGTAAGTGACGTGTCGGTACTGCATCTCCAACGGAATGATTCATATTCATTTATACATTTTCGACACCTCTCTCAACCTCACGGCACCAAACAATCACTGCCGCCTCATTAACAGCCCCAATCATCGTGGAGAAAAATGAAAACTATAACGGATTCTTCGCCACCCAGACGGAGGCCTGACGACACACCACCTTCCTCTGGAGGAGTGGGGGGGGGGGGCGGGGGGGAGGCAAAAGTCTCATTACAATTAATATAATTCAGTTATCTTAATACGGCCAGATATAACTACACAAAAAGTGCAAAAGCAGTATTTATATTTTGAACGAATACATTTTCATTATCAGTTTCACTATTCTTTATAGTCATCGATCTGAAATTCTAGTCGACAGGGAATCTCGTAATCCAAAAAAAGCAGACGACCGAAGCCTTGCCATTACAGCTTAACGCGAGTCACTTCTCATGAATCTCAGGCTACAGTTATTATTTCCGAGAAAAAGATAGGAAATGCAGAATTTCTTTCTACTAATGAAATGATAATGGCTATGACATAACTACAGGAAAACAATTTATTTAATTTCCACGTGCTTTGGCTACTCGCACACCGTTATTACGATCGTAGGAAAACAATTACGTGTTCCAGACATGTTTTCTGATAATCCCGCTCGAGCTACACCATCTGTGAATAATTAATACAGTTAAGCCTTTATGAATTTGACCTTTTAGGATTGACCTTGTCTCTTATGTCTCTTATCCGCGTCACATGGATGGGGGGTGGGGGGTGGGGGGGGGAGAAGGGCATTGTAGGGGACTTGTTACAGGTCAAAAGGTCGATGGTTAAAGTTAGAATAATCACTTCTCTCTGGCATGTCAATCTATTAATCTGTTCCGTTGTCAGATTGCTGTTAGATTAATGAAGGGCCACTTTTACAATAGGCCTTAGTTTGGGATTCTGTCTTCTTCTTCTACATATTGATACTGATAAAGCAAGACATCGAAAATGAGTATTATTACCCACGTGTAACTGTCGGCTGTGATAACATCAACAGCCTCTTTGGTGCAATTCGTCGCAACATATTACATCCCGATAAAGAGCATTTTGAGCTGATCATCCGCTCCATTGGCTGGCAGTTGATACGAAAGACAACATCCTGTCAATCAAAACGTTATTTTCGAACCAATTAAAGTGTCTTGTTCGAGGTAATTCGTGTGATTTTATCGCGATGATTTCCGATTTATATTTTTTCCCGTGTTGCTGTCTCGCCGTCCTGAATGCGACCACAACAAGCAGGTATTACGTTTAACGAGGTTGTTGGAGCACCTTCCAGGGATGGGGTTTGTGACCTTTCTCTGCCTGTCAGTCTGCTTGTCTTCGTCTGTCTGTATGTCTGTCTGGCTCTTCATCCCTCCCTCTCTCTTTTCCTCCCTCTCTTTCCCTCTCTTTCTATCTGCACCACTCTCCTTGTATGTTTACCTATCTACCTACCTGCCTACCTGCCCTATCAGTCTATATATATATATATATATATATATATATATATATATATATATGCATGTGGGTGTGTATGTGTGTATGCGTGTGTGTGTGTGTGTGTGTGTGTGTGTGTGTGTGTGTGTGTGTGTGTGTGTGTGTGTGTGTGTGTGTGTGTGTGTGTGTGAATGCATACACACACACACACACACATATACACACATTTCTGCTGCAAAGGCTTTCCCCTCACACTTCAGCCTCCTTATTCGGATCGTTCTACAGTGAAATCGCCCTCGCCCCCTCGTCCCGCAATCGGGATTCGATTCCCGAGGAACAAAAGGCTTCCCCGGATGGCTGCTGCAAACCGAAGCCGTGAACGTATTCCGAGAAACGTTTAAAGACCACCGTCGTCGCCTCTTTCCTTGTCGTCGTCGGAACATTTAACTGCGA
>NC_061853.1:35111649-35114149 GCF_019202785.1 Penaeus chinensis
TCTGGAAACCATAGTACCACGATTAATGCGTTCAGCGCCGACGTGACTGGCAAGAAAATGGATGTTCGAGCGAGAGTCGTCGAGTGTAAGAAACAGCTGCTCTCGTCTCCAGCGTCTCGCCTCGCTGTCGACTCATTTTTCAAGTTCTAATTATCGAGAATGGATGGCAAATGAGGAAGAATGGGAGAACGGAGAAGATAAGATGGAACTGAGTAAGAGATATCGGAAGAGGAAGGGAGACGAAAGAACTAAAGGTGAGAAAGAAATGAGCAATGAAAGGGAAGAGTGACAACTAAGAGAGGAGCAAAAATAGAATAACAAAGAGAAAAGAGAGAGAGAAAAAAAAATAAAAAGAGAGTAGCAAAAAACGAATAACAAAGAAGAGAGGAAATGAAATAAAAGAGGAAGGAAAATCGAATAACAAATTGGAAAGACAAAAAAAAAAAAAAAAAAAAAAAGATCTATAAACTAAGAAAGAGGAACATGGACAACGTACGATAGAAACGGACAGAAGAAGCACGAACGAAGTGAGATGTCCTTGCCAAGGTAAAACAGCGTGGGAAACAGGCTAACAGCTGACGGTCTCAAAGGGATAAATTGCCTCGAGTCACGTAAAAATGGGAAAGAAAAAAAGAAGAAGAAAAGGGAAAATACACACACCGAAATCCCTGTTATGTTTTGGGTACACTTTGGCGATTAAGAAAAAAATACGAAGAGAAGAATTGATTTGGGTTCAGCTTTTTATTCTTTGTTGTCATTTAAGGGGGGGGGGGATGTGTGCATCTTTAAAAAAAATATATTTATGAGGTCCTTAATGTCATTTTGTGGCAAAAAATGAGGAGAAAATAAAGCCAAGGATATAATGATGTTAATACAATTTTCTCTTTATTGAGGTCTTCACCAAGTTTCATTTCACTTTTATTCATTAAACAAAAACATTCTCACTGATTAGAAAAAAAAAAATGCCACGTTCATAAAAAAAAAAAAAAAAAAATCTCACACGTTAATGATGATGTAGCCAAGGCAGCCCCCCCCCCTTCTTCCTTTTTTTTCTCAGTATTTCCTCCTCTTATTCGCGTTTCGCTCTTTCCTTCCACATATTTCTTCCCATTTTTCCATTTTCCGCTTCTTTGACTTCATTCCTTCATTCCTTCCCCGACTTCCTTCCTTTCAAAATATCTTCATTTTTATTTCCTTCTGTCCATCTTCAAACTTTTCATTTCATCTCCTTTTTTTTTAAACCAACTCTTCCTTCATTTCTCTCGATCCATCTTAATTTATTTTTTTCGCTCAGTCATTCAGCTCCTTGGGAAATCTGCATACCAAGCTTCTTTTTTTTTCTCAATGATATATATTTTTAATCGATTTCATTGTACTTTGCTTCCCTACCGTGACTCGAGAAACCTTGGGAGTTCTTCAAGACGCGTCGGTAATTCTTCGATGAGAAAAGGGAACTGAGTCATAAATTATGTTATTGTTGTTATTATGATCTTGGGGTCTAATTCATCATTTATATTTAATTCTCGAGCGCTGTTGATTGCATTGGTATTGTTAATGGTATTAGTATTATTATGATAGTCAAGTTACTACTGATAATAATGATCACCTTTATTGTCGTTACTATTATGACTATAAAAAATGAAAGTGTTATCATTACTATAATTAATATTGATAATGTTATCATCACGATCGTATTATCATTACGATTACTAGCATTGCTTTATTTAGCACTGAGCAATTATATCATTAGGCAAATACCAACATAAAGCCATCGCGAGTGAAGGCAAAGACACGGAGAGAGATTACCCAGGTTTAAGTGCGTCCCGAGAGAACCGCAGAGGTCAGAGGTCACACTCTTGCCTCGGGCCTTTGGCTTCCCGAATAAGCGACCGATCGCCATCAGCATCAGTTTTTGCATCACGAAGTCTTTCTTCTTGTGTGTGTGTTTGTGTGTATCCTTCGCTGTGTTTCTTTATCTTCTTTATTTCTCTCTCTTCTCTTTCTTCCTGTATCTTTGTTTATTTGCGCCTCTCTTTTGTTTACACTTTTTTTCTGTCGGGATCGACGAAATTTCCTTCGATTTAAAACGCATCTCAATACCAACGATAATCGTCTACAACTGTACTGTAATCATCCCCCCCCCCCCTTACGCTATCCCGCACCCCCCACAACTGTACTGTAATCACCCCCCCCCCCCCCACCCCTTACGCTATCACGCACCCCCACCCTATACCTATCCGTTCCCTTGCCATCAATCGTTCACTACCCCCCCCCCCCTTCCCCCACCCTGTCTATCCTGCTCCCTTCTCTACACATCAGATCTCTGTAATCAATCTTCCACTGCCCCTTGCGAACTACCTCTTCCCGACCCAACACTTATTTCCTCGAATTTCCAAGAGGAAGAAGAAGAAGAAGAAGAAGAAGAAGAAGAAAAAACAAGAAGATTTCAATCGCCTTCGACTTTTACATCTTCTCCGAAAGGTTTCCTGGAGTTAGTGAA
>NC_061853.1:35119149-35131649 GCF_019202785.1 Penaeus chinensis
TCTTTGTTAGTATTTTCTTCGTTAGTATTTTCTTTGTTAGTATTTTCTTCGTTAGCATTTTTTTTGTTAGTATTTTCTTCGTTAGTATTGTCTTTGTTAGTATTTTCTTTGTTAGTATTTTCTTCGTTAGCATTTTCTTTGTTAGTATTTTCTTCGTTAGCATTTTCTTTGTTAGTATTTTCTTCGTTAGTATTTTCTTTGTTAGTATTTTCTTCGTTAGCATTTTTTTTGTTAGTATTTTCTTCGTTAGTATTGTCTTTGTTAGTATTTTCTTCGTTAGTATTGTCTTTGTTAGTATTTTCTTCGTTAGTATTGTCTTTGTTAGTATTTTCTTCGTTAGTATTGTCTTTGTTAGTATTTTCTTCGTTAGTATTGTCTTTGTTAGTATTTTCTTTGTTAGTCGATCCTCGTCTTCATCATCCTCTTCATCCTTATCCTTGTCGTCGTCAATGTTACAATGTTTTTATATTTTAGATTTATTTATTTGTAGTATTTGTATCTATCCGTTCCTTTGTTGAAATTTAGCTGTTGGTTCAGTTGATCAAGATTACCGATTAATATGATTTCGACCCCGACTATGTGTGTGTGCGTGTGTGTGTGCAGGTATGCTTGTACATGTATGCGTGCGTGTTATCGAAAATCCACCCATATGGTGATGTCAGTGACTTCCTTTAACTGGTTTCATCTGCTCGCAATGTGTAGATAGCATTAGAATCTTATTCGCATATAAATAAAGTACAATTGCAATATTGACTTTGAATTGCATTTTCATGTCTGTCACGCCTCGACTTTACATTCTTTGTGCACTGGAATTATGTTGGTTTATCTGGTCCTCGTTTCATGTTTGACGGCTATAGTGTGAAAATCGTATCAGATCAATTCTATGATTTTTGGCTTCCGTTACTTATATATATATATATATGTATATATACAGACAAAACACACACACACACACACAAACACACACACATATATATACTTTTTGTGCAGATTTTGGTATGTAATGACGTTAAAAAAAAACTTCACATTTTTAGACGTTTATTAGCCTGGCCACCATTCATCCCGTATTCTACAATTTAGCCTGTTCTTTTTACTTCCTTTTCCACATTTTCTCATTCTTTCCCATCCCCTCTATGCTTTTCTTCTTCTTCAATATTCTTACATATATATAATCTCACTCTCTTCTATAACATTGCTTCAAGTAACCAACGGTATATATGTGTTTCGTCTCCTCATTTATTTTATTATAGACCATTACCTGGCCTTCTGATACGTGAGGATGTATTGCGTTTCCCCGACAAAAGTACCAACTACATCTACCATTAAATAACCTCCTAGTTCCACTTCTAAGTTCCTCACAACCGCTACCATTCAGGCTATCAATACCACGTCCACCTACCATTATATAACTTCCAAGTTCCCCACTACCACTCACTGCTACCGAAATCAGCTCTCCTACCATTAAATAACCTCCAAGGCCCCACCCCCTTCTAAAACAACAACTACTACCATCCATCAACCACTAAATAACCTACCTGTTATTCCAGGTTCCTCTCCCCCGCTACCATTCCATTCTACCAATACTACGCCCATCTATCAAAAAAAAAGTCTCCTTATTCCACCTCCTTTACCCCTAATAATACCTCGAACCACGCCTTCTTCACTTCATCCACGCCGACCTCAAACCGTGCATCTTTGGCCATCATCATTATGGTGAACATTTAACCCTCCATCACCATTACATCATCCACTTCCCGTGATCTTTCCCACTATCATCAACACGTACACGCATCCTCATCACCGTGGCCGCTACAACCTTGCCTCTTGACGTCGCGCTCTTATCTTTTTGCGGATCTGAGGGCTGGCGGGGGTTGAACTTCTGTCTGTGAATGAATACGGGTTGTCCACATTTGCAAGATGTTAATTGTGTTCTTAATTCTCTGGTTTTCTGTATCAGCTTATTTTGAGAGAGAGAGGGAGGGAGGGAGAGTGAGAGAGATAAAGAGAGAGAGAGAGAGGGAGAGAGAGAGAGAGAGGAAGAGGGAGAGAGAGAGGGAGAGGGAGAGAGAGAGGGAGAGGGAGAGAGAGAGAGAGAGGGAGAGGGAGAGGGAGAGGGAGAGGGAGAGGGAGAGGAGAGAGAGAGAGAGAGAGAGAGAGAGAGAGAGAGAGAGAGAGAGAGAGAGAGAGAGAGAGAGAGAGAGAGAGGAGAGGGAGAGAGAGAGAGAGAGATAGATAGGTAGATAGATAGATAGATAGATAGATAGAGAGAGAGAGAGAGAGAGATGATAGATAGATAGATAGAAAGGAGAGAGGGAGAGAGAGACCGTTGATCAGAATGCTCTTGTTTCGCTGTTTGCGTTCGTGCACTAGCAGTAAGCGAGCTTCACATTGCCGGTTGCATTCGTGACTGTGAATGCACTTCCATGTTAAGTCAAGACGTATGAATGAACTTTGATAATAGACAGCTGGTGTGAGGGTTTTATGTAGAACGGGGTTCTAAAAGAACAACAATGATTTAAATCAAATATGCATATATGTTTTGGGGAAAGAGAAACTTCTCGTATTTTCGGCTAAACTCTCTTGATAAAGGGAAAAGATGGGATAATAGTATACGAATAACATATTGTAAAAAATAGTTATTACAACATCTAACCTAACAGACAACATAGAAACTGAAAATAAATAACCCTCCCTAGACATAACTGAACAAATACGTTAAACCGTCAGCGGTTTCATTTCAAATTCAAATTCAAAATGAACGTTAGGGATGCACCGGCGCCGAGCGATGCCCCCTGCGGATTCTCTCCATGTCTGCCGGCATCCGTGAGTCATCTCCCGCGGAAGAGAGATGCTCCGGAGGCTGGAAGCGGCATCTCCCCGGTTTCCGTTTGGCGGTCTGTCGAGACATGCAAGAAAGCCCATTTAAAAATGTTGAGGGTGATGTTTTGGCGTTTTGTTCTTTGGCAGCCGAAAGTTACGTAAGAAAAAACCGTGAATAATTTCCTAAGAAACGTTATAATAACAGGAGTGTTTGTGAGTTACGACGTCAAAAGTCATTAGATGAAAGATGATGGTGTGGAAAAGGAGTTGTAAAGGCTTCTCTTTTTATTCCTTTAGTGCCAAGAGTTAAAAGCAAATTGGGATCGTGAGTTTGAGATTACAATTACAGAGCCCGTCGTGAGTAATAAAGACTTTAGTGATATAAAGCACTTGCTGAGACTGATTGTAAAGTTTGTATGTCACGCAACTAGAGACCGTATCGTTGTTGTCTGTAACATTTATAGCACAGCAGATCTTTTGCACAGTTTAAAGCTCAGTTTAAGGCAATGACCTTTCTTCACTGTTAGCAAATACGATTGGAATGTGAATGGCTCGCTGTACTTGTACTGAAAATGAGGATGATTTTGATGAATGTTACTATAGGTGATATCACGGAAATATAATACAGGACTGTAATAGATTGCTGAAATAGGGTTAGTTATTCACGTGTTCTGATTTGTAAAGAAACCTCCTTATCTGAAATATTGTATTTTTTTCGGATTTCATAATGGATCGGGAAGGAATCAAACACACACTATAGAAAGAAAAAAAATCACTTTAAATTATAAAATAAACATATTTCACAAAATAGAAAAATAGAAAAAATTATTATTCCAAGAAATAATAATAAAAAAATCCTGTAAGAAAATAAACATCAAAACCTACTAAACAACAACTTACAAACAACAACAACCACACACACACACACACAAACACACACAAAACAAAAACAAAACAAAAAAACACCGCCACTGTTCTTTCCTCCCGCACATCAAACATTTCCCCCGAAGAGATACAGCGGCGCAAGCAAGGGTTCGAGTCAAGGACTTTAACTTCGGTCCGCCTTTGTTACGTGTCACCTTGAGAACTCGCGAGGTACGTGGTGCAAACATGGGCATTGTTATCCTCATTCGCATGCGGGTTTTTCGAAGGAAGAATATGTTTCAAAAGAACGGGAGAGAAAGAGAGGGAATGAAAAAGAAGATTGTGTGTTGGTGGAGTTTTGAATCTTTCTAATGGGTAAATGTACGATTTTTTTTTTTTTTTTTTTGGGGGGGGAAGATGAGGAGGAGGAGGAGGAGGAGGAGGAGGAGGAGGAGGAGGAGGAGGAGGAGGAGGAGGAGGAGGAGGAGGAGGAGGAGGAGGAGGAAGAAGAAGAAGAGGAGGAGGTTGATTGAGGTCGAAGAGAAGATAACAAAAGACAGAAAGAAAATAGAAAAGAAATAAAGAAGAGAAAATAAAGCGGGAAGAAAGTAAACACAAAGAACGTTGTAAATGGAAAGGAAAGAAAGATTTTAATAACATGAATAAGTGTATGCATACGTGCTCTTAAACGATGTTCCTGTTTGACCGTCTCCTTTTAATATTTTTTTCTTATAAGTGCGCCCAAGTGAAAAGAAAATGGCGTTTGTGTCCTTTCAGTAGCACTGCTACAGTTAGCAAATATTTCCTCAAGAGACATACAAGAATGTCCTTTCGTATTCAAACAACAGTTGTATTTATTTATTCAATAACAAGGGAAGAATATGTGTTTTAGATTAAGGTTGTATATATCTCCAGTGATATTAGTGATATTTTTATCATAGTCTTAAGCATTATTATTATCATCATCATATTTTTGTAGGTATTTGCATTGTGATGACCATCATTAACATTGATACTGGTCGTATTTTCACTCTCATCATCTTCAGTAGGAACCATATCATCACTATCACCATCACCTTCACCATCCCCATCACTTCCCACGAAGAGATCCTTCCCTTCACAAAATCATTACCATCACCTTACCTACTGTAACTAACCGCCTGCATTCCCCTTCTCTCGCCCCCGCAGACAAGGTGTGCAACCGCCCATGGACCTTCGAGCGAGTGCCCAACAAGATGATCAAAGGCCTCGACAATGCAGAGATCTTCACCTCGTCGAAGGAAGGCTGCTTGGCGTCCTGCTTGAATGAGGTAGGTTGCGAGCTCCAAGATTTGGAAGTTGGGGATGAAAACTTTTTTGTATTGTTTTTTGTTTTAATGATTTCTCTGAATGTCGGTCAGATTTTGTTGTTGTTTGTGGTTGTGGTTCTTGCTCATGCTGTTGTTATATCTGGTGTAGCTGTAATTATTGTATTTGGAACTTCTTTTCGTTGCTTCTGGTCCGATTTTGTTAGTCGTGTCTTGACTTCCCGTACTCACTACCTTTGACTCATTCCCACTTGTAAATCACACAATATTCATCACAACTAACACATACACGCTCATCACACCGACGGCAATTATACTTCATCACTCTTCTGTCTCCTGAACATTCACTACCGTACTTACAAACCATCTTCCCTGCTCCAAGTAGCATTCGTCACTTCCGCTGAAGTTTTTCTCTGTCAAATAGATTATAATGCATCCCTCCCTTTGGAATTAAAGTAACTCTTTGATTTATTGGCGATGTTGCGGTCATATGATTGGTTTCCTTCACCCTGGGGATGGGAAAGAGTTTGCGGTTATTTTCAGGCTTTTCTGTACCAGTTAACTGCTATTACACACACATAATATATGTGTGTGTGTTTGTGCATGTGTGTGCGCATATATGAATATATATATATACACACACACATATGTATATATACACACACATACATGCTTATAATTACATGTATACACACGCACACGCATATATATATATATATATATATATATATATATATAAATATATATATATATCTGTGTGTGTGTGTGTGTGTGTGTGTGTGTGTATGTGTGTGTGTGTAATTTATATATATATATATATATATTACATATACGTATGTATATGTATATATATAGATAGCTGGATAGATAATTGTAAAGATGGATAGTCAGATAAATTATATATATATATATATATATATATATATATATATATATATATATATATATATATATCATCGGCACCTGCTGTTTGTCTGGACGAAAACGGCAAGATAATAAAGATAATAACGATGATGATGATCGAGCTGACGAGCGGAGAGGCTGGTCCGGGCTGAGCACCTCATGCCTGCCGGCTAATTTTCAGGTCGTCTTTGTTAGGTTCCCTGAGGGCTGTTTATGCGCCTTTATTATCTTTATACAATACATGCAATACGTATATTAATGTAGGTTTCCTTTTTCTTTTCTTCTTTGTTTTCCTCTTCTGTTTCAGTCAAGAAAAATATCATGCTTTATAACCTGCCCCGAAATTTGATTTGTGTGTTTGATAAGAAGGATTCTAATAAAGTAAAACGCGAATGAGAGCAACTTTAAGCAATCAGATGCAGCGATGAGTTCCCATCTCGTGACCCCATGCCGTTTTCCATACAACTTTCAACCCTATTTTCGTGTTTTCTGCCCTGTGATCCTCCGTGATTCCCTTTAGATATTTATCGTCTCAATTCCCAATTTTTTAAAAACATCTTTTAATCCCGTTTCTCCATGCAGGCGAGGTTCACCTGTCGAAGCGCCGAATACAACTACGTGACGCTCCAGTGTTCCCTGAGCGAGTACGACCGCCGATCCGTCGAGGACACGGTCGAGATGGTTGACGTCCAAGGAGTCGACTATTTCGAGAACCTTTGCGTCCAAGGTGAGTTTGATGCTTTTTTTCCTCCTTGTTGTTCGTCCTTGTTGTTATTTTGGTGTTTGTTTATTTTCAGTTGTGGGTTTTTGTTTTGTTTTCCTTTGATTTTGTAACTGCATGGGTACCACTGCTTCGAGAACCTGGTGAGTTTTGCGCAAGGCGATGCTTGATTTTTTTTTTTTATACTTTTTTGGGGGGCGTGCGCGTGATTTCAATGACCTGCACGTGTTTGAGAATCAACACCGTGACATCGAGGCGGTAAAAAAAAAAAAAAACGACGGAAGAAGAATAAAATATAAAAAAAATTAGCTCGTCACATTACAAAAGTACAGCCAGTGTCGTGCCTGCGGTCAAGTGCTTCGCTTCGCTACTGTCGACAGGGTGATTGGTCTCCTTAGAATACTTTGGGGTTTTTTTGCACTTTAATGTCTTGATGGGGGAGGGGGAGGGGGGATCTGAAGTCAAAAGTGGGGGGGTGAGGACAAGGGGGGAGGGGAGGGGTCAAAGTATCCCTTCGCCGGACATTGCTATCCTGTCATCGTCATGTTACTTTACATTCCGGGGAGAAATTCGTGGTCAGAGGAAGTTTTATTTATGGCTTTATTTTAGTTTTAAGACTGTGATATCGGGTGTAAGTGGACGCGGGGAGAGATAGACGCTGCACGCATGTGCGTACACGTACACACACACACACACGCAACCACACACACACACACACACACACACACACACACACACACACACACACACATCCCAACCTTTCCCCTCTCCCTCCCCTCTTGTCTCACCTACCCCCTCCCTCCGCCCTCCGCCCACACTTCCCAGCCATCTAACCTCCCCCTCCCCCCCCCCTCATCTCATATACACTCCCTCCTATTCTTTACCTCATCATCGTTCCCCTTCCCTCATCCTCCGCATTATCTCCTATCCCTCTTCTCATCTTAACCCCCCTCCTCCCCTTTATCTCCCTCCCCCCTCCCCTCTCCCACCTCTCTATGTCATTAACTCCACCATCTCTCGATCTTGCTCCCCCCCCCCCTCTCTACCTATCTATCTTACCCCTCCCCTCTCCCCTTCTCTCCATCTCCCTTACCTCCTCTCCTTCACCTGATTCACCCCCCCCCCCCACACACCCTTATACTCCATCTTCCTCCCCCTCCCCCTGCCCCTCCCCTATTCCGCCCCTGAGAAAGGAAGACTTCTATTCAGTCCGTTGAAGAAGATTTACCAACATTGTGTTCCGCTCTGGTAAATCTCTTCAGCCTGGAAGAACATCATTTATTCTTGGAAAATATCGAACGTTTTTTTGTGGCGTTGCATCCTCGCGGTTTTGTCTAAAAAAAAAGAAAAAAAAAAGATAAATAAAGAAAGAAATAAAAAAAATAAAAGTCTTAAAAAATGATAAAAACTCATAAAATAAAGATGATTTTCCGTCTCATCTTATCTTGGCAATACGAGAGACGAGGTTAGTAACGAAAACAGCAAAACAACAACGGTAATATAATGACGAGGATAAGAACGTCAACAGCAATAAAATCAGCAGCAAAACACGAGGACAGCAGCAATAACGATAATAATAATAGTAATAAAAGTTTTTTTTTTACCGCCATCATTATCATTATTAGTAATCAGAGTACCAGTGGTGTGGATAATAGGAAAAACAACAGTGCCACCCCCAAAAATAATGATAATAAAAAGGGTGTTTTAATAATGATAAAGGAAGGAAGAACAATAATAATAAAGGATAAAAATAAAAACGAGAGTAGTGAGCGTTCGATCCCCCTTCTTCGCGTTCCGAAGCCAAGTATAATAATATAATAGAATAATAATAAATAAAGATAAAAATAAACAGGAAAATAGAGCGCACTCGCCCCCCTTCCGCGTGCTCCGAAGCCAAGTAGGTCCAGCGGTCACTGTGTCTCCTCGGCCTGGCTTTCGCTCAAGCGTTCCTCCCTCGCTCACGCTCGCGGAATGTCCGTCTCTCTCCAGATATCGAGCGACGCCGTTAGGTCGAGCAGTGCTTGGGCATCGGCCGTTGTGCTTGAGTTATTTAGGTGATTGTACGTTCTGGCTGGGCGATGTTTTAGTTTGTAAGTTAGGAATACACACGAATTGCACCAGAGCACACACACACGCACACGCACACGCACACGCACACACACACACACAAAAGCTAACATATCGAACATTGAAACAATAAACACAAACACAGACTCACAGACGACGCTACACACAAACCTCACCCAGTCAAACGACATTAAAACACACGCACCCCCCTCCATTGAAATCCTCACCGGGGAACACAGAAATCACCGAGGGTCCCCAATTAACGCAGCGGTACACGTGATCCACCCACCCTGCCTGCGCCCCCCCCCCCCTCCCCCGGGGTCTGTTTAGCATGACTCCGCCTTCCTTGTCATGTCATTTAGGTGAACATGAGTGGGTTGCCTTCGTCTTGCTCTCTTTCCTGCAACGGGAATGCTGTTCGGAGGGAAACGGGGTGAGGGAGAGGCAGAGAAAGGGAAGGGAGACAAAAAAGGGAGTGGAAGAGAAAGAGGGAGGGAAGGAGGAGAGAGAGAGAGAGAGAGAGGGAGGGAGTGAGAGAGAGAGAGGGGGAGTGAGTGAGAGAGAGAGAGAGGGAGGGAGTGGGAGAGAGAGAAACAGAGGGAGGGAGTGGGAAAGAGAGAGAGAGAGAGAGAGAGAGAGAGAGAGAGAGAGAGAGAGAGAGAGAGAGAGGGGGGGGGGAAAGAGAGGAGAAATAAAAAGAAAGAAAGAAGAAAAGAAGCAGAAAAGAAAACAGAATGATCAATAATTAAACAAAAAAGTGACAAAGAAAAAGGAAAAAAAAGGAATCTTTTGAAAACTAGTTCGTACGCGTCACCGAGTCCCTTAACCGCAACTAGGTTAAGTATTGTCTTTGCTTTAGGCTGAGTTGGTCACTAGATTCTTCATTTGCACACGTCCTCGCTCAAGATAAATGGTTACAATATATATATATATATATAAATATATTTTAATTAAAAAATGAGGTATAAAGGTGAGGAACTATTTTCAGAGATGACCGTGTCTCCTATAAATATACTCATTTGTACTGAAGTCTCGGTATTTTCTAGAGGTAATTACAGACCAACTATAGATGTGAAAAACTAAATAAGATGGAAAGTAATAAAAAAGATAAAGAAAAAAAAACATACATATAAGAAGGAGATAAAAAGTCATTCAGAATAATTTCGTATTTGTGGTGCCTAATAAACATTTTCAAGTGATATATTTATCTTTTTGTACTGAACATTCCGAACTTCCTCCGTGACCCCGTGAACTAGTGCCTATGCGATGCCGCCTCCGTATCCACTGTGGTTAATCTAATTGGTACTTTACAGGGATTTTATTGCCGGAAATTAGGGATTATCATACACGCTCTAAAAACATTTTGTTCTGCGAGGTTAACAGCACGCAGACTTTACTAAGAATCAGACTCACACACACACACACACACGCACACACACACACCCACACACACACACACACACACACACACACACACACACACACACACACACACACACACACACACACAAACAAACAAACAAACAAACAAACAAACACACACACACACACACACAAACAAGCACAAGCGGGATCTCGTACACTTCCACACACACAAACACACGCGGAATCTCGTACACTTCCACACACACAGATACAGCGTTTCAATAGTTAATAAACAGATCATAATTTCCTCTTTTTTCCCTACAGCATCGGGCGCTTGTCGAGGAGACCGGGAGTACGAGCAGCCGCAGTTAGGTGTCCCCATCAACTTCGTGTCTCATTATGTTGATATGCATTACTATGTTGACAAAGAGCTCATGGTGAGATGTTTGTCTGTCTGTTTAGTTGTCTGTCTATATGTTGAGATATAATTTTTCATCTTTTTATCTTTGTTTATATTAGGTCCATGTTGCGTGTATATGTCTACCTCTCGATCAGGCTGTCGGTCTATCGAACACTCGTCTATTTATGTTTAATCTCTCTCTCTCTCTCTCTCATCTCTCTGTCTCTTTCATTCTCTCTCTCTCTCTCTCTCTCTCTCTCTCTCTCTCTTTCTCTCCCTCCCTCTCTCTCTCTTTCTCTCCCTCCCTCCCTCTCTCTATCTTTCTTTCTCTCTCACTTTCAGAATTTTTTTTTTTTATCCATTTACAGGTTTCTAGCATATAAGTATAACGTAGACCGTTTAGGCTTATTTGAAATCAGTCACTTCCTGGAGGATTAATTAAAAGAAAAGAAATGCTGTGTCATGTCTTCAAGGGAAAAAAATCTTGCCCGTCAGGTAGAAGAACTTTCGCTTTCATCTCACACCTCAGAGAAAAATATAATATATTGCTTGTCATCCATATACCGTAAAAGGGAAAAAGTTTCAACTTTAAATTTGATAAGGTGTCCCGTGGGAAAAAAAATGCCACAGCAAAAATTACGTATGGTTGAAGAGTCACTCTCCCGTCCTCGTATTTTATTTTGGCCATATTATCAAGCAGATTTACGAAGAATCCAACGAAAGTATTCCATCTTTTTTCTTTAATTCATCAAACTTATCTTTTCTTCGTAGGCTAACAGCGTAGCGGCCTGCGAGAGAGCGTGTGAGATCGAGAACGAATTCCTGTGCAGGTCCTTCCTCTACAAGGGACCACCTACAGGCAACACCTACAATTGCCAGCTTTTCCACCTCGATCATTTTACTCTCCCTGACGGACCTTCCACTTTCCTCTCCACCGACAGGTAAGTGTGATGGGTGGGGGAAAAAATGCCGGTTCTAAAAGAAAGAGAAGTTAGGGAACTAACGCTTTTGAGGTTTATGTGTGGTGATAGAAAACAAATGTATTTCGAATAGGAGGGACTTAACTCGACTATAGTAAGTTGATAAAGTTTTCAGAAGATAGAAAACGCCTGTGTTTAGAATAAATACTAGGAACTGATAATACGGAAGTTTTCTACTAATAGGAAACATGCATGTTACAAAGTGAGGATTAAAGTAATCAGCATAGTAATAACCTAAAATCTTATCAGTTTGCATAGAAGACAGACCTATCGATTACGCGTTCTCCCAATCACCCTCGCATCTTCACTCTCTCTCCCAAGGCCCCTGCTTGACAACGGAGAACGAACGGGCGTCTACTACGAAAACGTGTGCAAGAGTGAGTAGCGACCTCTGCATTATTTCCATTTAATTGTTTACTTTTATTGTTGCACAAAATAACGACTCGTACGACAGTATTGCTTCACCGCTTCGTATTACTGAATTTGTAGTGTGCAATAGAGCATGTATGAAGTAATGAATATTGCATGAGAGCATATGATATAGATATAGCAATTTAAATGTGATAATACGCTTGTATTCACGCTTAATTGTATTAAAACGTTGTATCACCGCCCTGCTTTTGTATAATAGTGTAGTGTGTTGTGCTTTTAAATCAGTATCGTTTACTAGACTGAGCATAAAGGTTTTGTAGGTGTATATAATAACTGTAGTTTTGTTTTATTTAACATATTCTTCTTTATAACATGAACTGTAGGAAGATGCAACACATATAAATATTATTTATATATCATTGAGCAATGTTAGACTGTATAGAGTTTTTAGAACTGAAACATTTCTTTTGTAATTACACTATTCTTACTTTAGAAATAAAAACAGAAAGCGTTGGAGACAGCACAAAATAATAACTTCAGGTTACATAGTAAGGCCGATTTTAGATAAATTAAAAAAAAGAAAGTATTATCACTTTCAGTTTCCTCAAAGCATAGATCAACACTCGCTACTTTTTTTTTTTTTTTTTTTTTTTTTTATACAACTCAAGACCAAGTTGAAGAACCGAAATAAAAGACCACTG
>NC_061853.1:35136649-35139149 GCF_019202785.1 Penaeus chinensis
TAAAAATTTTCCTTTAAGGGTAAACCAAAGCAAATCCTAACCCGTCGTTTTATCAACCAGGGATCCTGACATGATTCCCATCACGTCCGCCCCCGAGGCCCCTCTGCCCAGGATCCGGATCTTGGATGCCGAAGCCAGGGAAGTGGAGACCGTCAGGATTGGAGACAGACTCGCCTTCAGGATTGAGATCCCGGAAGAAAGTGAGTCTTTCTGACAGCAAATGCGCTGAATGTGTAGGATAATTTTTATTCTTATTGTTACTATTAATATCAGAATTACAGTAATTTGTCTCATTAAACCGTAATTTCATACAACTTACCTTGATTTTGAATATTAAAAAAAATGGATTCTAGATTCTTCTACCTTTGTATTAGGCGGCTAGTTTTATATATCAAAATATGGCCTAAAATTTATTCAGTTACAAACATAACGTATGTACACTATACTTAAATCGTTACAAATTGTAATCAAAAGATGTGAATACACCAGTATTTCAGAACAAATATTATGTGTCAATTATTCTGTCTATCAGCAATTCTACTCCCACGACACAGCATTGGGAAGAGGTCTATTCACAACCACCTTGTCTTTCCAGCTCCCTACGGTATCTTTGCCCGAAGCTGCGTTGCCATGGGGAAAGACTCGAGCTCCACCTTCCAAATTATCGATGACGAAGGGTAAGTGACCCCGATGTTGTCTTCGTAGAGGGTTAGCTGCTTACGTTTAGTCTAGTCCTTTATTTACCACCCTGGCTAACTGCACAGGCTTGGTCATAACATTATATAGCGGTATTACATTTGAGTTTTAGGCTATAACATTATTATGATAAGTGCTATATAACTAAACTAAAAGACTTGTGATTGGTGTAGAGTTGTGGAGTGACTGTGTTGCTTTCCGTGTTGAAAAAAAGTTGTCTGTAATAAGTGTCTGTGAAGAAATTAATTTTATACTTTATCGATTTTGTGTTCTACATATTTAATGAAATAATATACCACTTCCGCAGTATACACTCACCAACATTAGAGAGCTTAAGCCATGCTCCTCCTTCCTAACACTCTCCCTCCCCTCAGATGCCCTGTGGAGCCTTCCATCTTCCCTCAGTTCATCCGCGACGGCACCGCTGTTCAGTCAGTGTACGAGGCCTTCCGCTTCACCGAGTCCTATGGCGTTATCTTCCAGTGCAACGTCAAGTACTGCCTTGGGCCTTGTGAGCCTGTGAGTTGGAACGGAGGATTTTTGTATGAGGAATAGGGGAAGGGATAGAGGAACAAAGTGAACGAGGAAGAGAATGGGAGATAGAGAAAAGAAGAACGCCACATATAGAATGCAAAAGGTAAAGTCATACAACATTCAAAGCGACTAATCTCACATTCCCACATCTCTACAGGCAAGGTGCCAAGTCGGGCGCGAACAGCTGGAGTCCTGGGGCAGGAAGCGTCGAGGCGTCAACAACCCCAGAGACGGCCGCGGACACGTGCAGGAGACCACCAAGGAGGAGGCGATAGCGGCTGCCGAGCGCAGGAGCAGCGGCGCGAGCGAGATGAGCATTAGCCAAGAGATCCTGGTGCTGGACCTCGGCGACGATCAGAGCCCGCAATACCGCGAGAAGTCCGGACTCGAGGCCAACAACAACTACTACACAAACAGTGAGTTACCGAGTGAGTTGACGGGGAGCGCATTTTTTTTTGTTCGTATGATGTTAAGACTGTAGATACTGATGAATGATACTGACTATCTCCAAGATACTGTAAAACAACAACGGTACATATACTTTAAATCCACACGTTTCTCCCCGCAGACACGTTCAACTACGAAACCGCCGACGTTACACTCTTCGAAACGTGCCCAACGAGATCGTCCGTCCTCGCCCTGGCCGTGACCTGTGCCATCCTGCTGCTTATCTACGTCCTCACCGTCTTCTACTTCGTCATGAGAAAGTGGTTCCGTCCCTCGAAGAACGTGCGGTAAAATCCGGTACCGAAAAGAGTGAAGAACGTTACTGTGGGGAGGGGGAAGGGAGGAGGAACGGCATGCTTGAACGCCACTGGAAGAGCAAAAGAAAGACGAGCATGCGGTGAACCTCCCTGATTTCTCCTTGCTCGTCCCCGTCCAAAATAGGTGATTGAGGAAGATTCAATTCATGCGTAATGAATTCTAAAAACAAATTTAGGTTTAAGGATCGACATTAATGTGTCGATGACAGGCAGAGGTAGAAGTTGATTTGGAAACTGGGAACTGGATCTGCGTGGCGGATCCCTGTCCTCTTCGTCCAAGTTACGAATCAGAGAGAAAAACCTTCGATCGCGTATTTTGATATCGTCTTTTAAAAGTAACATTCCCCAAGAAATAAAAAAGAAAAGCAAAATAAAAACAACGAGTGTTTCCAATTGATTTCAGAATAGGATTATAGTTCATGATAGCGCCATCGAAAGTTTCTCCTTTTTTTCGAAAACAACTGTTTACTCATGCCAGTAGAGTCCCAGTGTTGGAGGCATTATTA
>NC_061853.1:35144149-35154149 GCF_019202785.1 Penaeus chinensis
AGAGGGAGGAGGTGGATGAAGAGGGAAGAGGGGGAGGTGGATAAAGAGGGAAGAGGGGGGAGGTGGATGAAGAGGGAAGAGGTGGGAGGTGGATGAAGAGGGAAGAGGGGGGAGGTGGATGAAGAGGGAAGAGGGGGGAGGTGGATGAAGAGGGAAGAGGGAGGAGGTGGATGAAGAGGGAAGAGGGGGGAGGTGGATGAAGAGGGAAGAGGGGGAGGTGGATGAAGAGGGAAGAGGGGGGAGGTGGATGAAGAGGGAAGAGGGAGGAGGTGGATGAAGAGGGAAGAGGGGGGAGGTGGATGAAGAGGGAAGAGGTGGGAGGTGGATGAAGAGGGAAGAGGGAGGAGGTGGATGAAGAGGGAAGAGGGGGAGGTGGATGAAGAGGGAAGAGGTGGGAGGTGGATGAAGAGGGAAGAGGGAGGAGGTGGATGAAGAGGGAAGAGGGGGGAGGTGGATGAAGAGGGAAGAGGGGGAAGGTGGATGAGGAGGGAAGAGGGGGGAGGTGGATGAAGAGGGAAGAGGGGGAAGGTGGATGAAGAGGGAAGAGGGGGGAGGTGGATGAAGAGGGAAGAGGGGGAAGGTGGATGAGGAGGGAAGAGGTGGGAGGTGGATGAAGAGGGAAGAGGGGGAAGGTGGATGAAGAGGGAAGAGGGGGAGGTGGATGAAGAGGGAAGAGGGGGGAGGTGGATGAAGAGGGAAGAGGAGGGAGGTGGATGAAGAGGGAAGAGGGGGGAGGTGGATGAAGAGGGAAGAGGGGGAAAGTGGATGAAGAGGGAAGAGGGGGAAGGTGGATGAGGAGGGAAGAGGGGGAGGTGGATGAAGAGGGAAGAGGGGGAGGTGGATGAAGAGGGACGAGGGGGAGGTGGATGAAGAGGGAAGAGGGGGAGGTGGATGAAGAGGGACGAGGGGGAGGTGGATGAAGAGGGAAGAGGGGGAGGTGGATGAAGAGGGAGGGGGGGGGGGTTTGGTTTGCGAAGTTCTAGCTTCGCCCGGGCCTTCTAGATATGGCCCGGCCTGTGTCAGCTTTTTTACGGCTGTCTCATTGAGTTGTCTGACACTCGGTGCTTACCGTGGCGGCGGGATTGCCAGCAAGCGCTCCTGCCGCCATGGTGTAAGCATTTCGCATAGCCTCTTTACCAGCACGGCGGCTGTTGTGGGCGGTCCATGTCTCAGGAATTGTGTATGGTTACAATTTTCTAGGTAGTGGACTAGTGTGGCGTTCGGCTCGCCGCAGTGCTTGCAGCACCATTCATCGCGTTCGATTGTTGGGATAATCTGCCATGCACAGTGGTAACCTAGGCGCATTCTGTGAAGAATGACTTCGGTACCTCTGTTGCTTACTTCAGAGAGTGCCAGTGGTTCAGAGCCTGTGGCGTCTGAGTACCAGCTGGCCGAGGGGGAGGTTCTCGTTTCCTCTCTGTGGAGCTGCCGTAGGAAGGTACGACCGACCAAGGCACACTTCTCCATAAGTAATTTTCGGCTCGGTTTTATCGTCATGGGATTTGGGGGCATACCCCTGCCAGCGGCGGCTAGTCTGTCAGCAAGCTCGTTCCCTCTGATGCCGATGTGGCTTGGGACCCAATTGATGATAATTCTTCTACCCTGAGCAAGAATTCTCTGTGCCATTGTGAGAATCGTGGTCAGTAGGTAGATGTTGTCTGTGGGTGAGCTGTGCTGAAGACAGTCAATGGCTGCCCTGGAGTCTGTGTGTATGACCACGTGTCCTTCCCTTAGGGACGCGTGGCCTAGGGCTCCCATGATTGCAACTGCCTCTGCCTGTAGCGAGGAGGCGTTGTCTGTTACCCTCATGGATCGCGTGGCATCCCTAGCTGCAAAGCCGGCGCCTGCAGTGTGGCTCAAGGGATCGACCGATCCATCTGTGTAGTATGTTCTACTACCCGGAGGAGTGATGGCTGCAATGACCCTGTGGGCTTCTGCCTTTAGGCTAGGCATGGGGTATAGGCTCTTTTTCATTGACAGGCTCATTATGTTGAACTCTATCAGGCTCAGTGCCCACGGCGGGGCTTCGGCAAAGTCGGGGTGGGGGGAGTCCATGCCCTTAGCAAGAAGCTGTTCTTTGAGCTGATGGCGTATCAACACCCTGGCTGTATGAGACAGCCAGGAGTTGTTTGCAACGAGCTCGTTGTCTTGTTCGAGGCATCTGACTAATTTTTGTCTTAGGCTTGTGTTCCTGGGAGCCTGGATGACCTTTGACAGAAATTGTGTTGTCGTTAGATCGATTCGTGAGTCCAGGGGGAGAAGGTTTGCCTCCATCAGGAGGTTGAGGACCTTCGTCCACCTCGGGGCACCCAGAATGATCCTGGCAGCTTCATTTTGGACTGTTTCTAATTTGTCTGTGTGCTTTTTCTTTGCAGCAATTAGAGCGACTGAGGCATAGTCCACAATGGGCCGGACAGCATGTACATAGAATGATCTTAGTACTTTGTGTCTGGCCCCTATGCGTCTCCCAGTCATTGCTCTCATGACAGACAGTCTTGCTTTGGTTCGGTCAACCAGGTATTGGACCTCCTTATGGAAGGAGAGGGTCCGGTCTATCCTTACGCCAAGGTATAGGTAGTCCTTGACCCATTCTAATTCCACTCCCTGGATTTTCAGTCTTGTGCCTCGAACTCTCTGTCTCAAAGCCATGGCTTTGGATTTGGCAGCAGAGATCTTTAGTCCCGTCCTACAACACTCCTCTGACACGAGGTCCAGACAACGCTGGGCTTTATTCTGGCTGCGTGGTCCAGTGGAGGTGATAGCGAGATCGTCTGCATACGAGATGATCTGGCACCCCACTGGGAGGTTTATGTTGAGGATGCAGGACATTAAAGTGTTGAATAGGGCTGGACTGAGAACCCCACCCTGTGGCGTTCCATTTTCGAGCGGCATGTGCTGCGATAGGTGACCCTGGAATTTGACATTGGCAGTCCTGTTCCTGAAGTAGTCACCTATCCAAGCCAAGAGCTTTCCTCTGATTCCCTTCTGGATCAGGCTTTCCTGAATGGCAAGCGGACTTGCCAGTTCAAAAGCCTTCTCCAGGTCAAGGAATACCACCACAGCTGGGCCCTTGCTGATTGTGCTTAAGAGCGTGGCTATGCTGTGTGCTGTGCCCATGCCCCTTGTGAACCCGTGAAGGTGTTCGTGCGGGGGTCCCGTTTTCCATTGAAGCCGGTTTAGTACCATCCTCTCAGCCGTCTTGGCCAGGCAGCTGAGCAGAGAGATGGGGCGGTACTTCCCCGGCTCCTTTGGTTTTGGGACGGGAACTATGGTAGCCCTCTTCCAACTCTGGGGTAGAGTGGAAGTTTCCCAGGACTTGTTGATGAGTTGCAAGAGTGCACGCTCACCTGCTAGTCCTAGGTGGGAGATAATGGGGTACGAGATCCCATCAGAGCCCGGGGCTGTGTTGGAACTGGTTTTATAGGCTTTCCTTAGTTCCCTCAGAGAAAAGATAATGTCTGAGTTATCGGGTTCGGCTGCCCTTTCTCTGATCTGAGCGTGTCTGTCTGGCTGTAGACGCTCTTGTCTTGCCCTCAGCTCGGCTGGCAGATTGTTGCTGCTCGTGCGCCAGTCTGTTAGCCTCTGCTTGGGGGTCGTGATGGGTGCACCTCGGGGCTGAGCGGCTGGTAGCTCGCTTGACCCGTTGCCACAGCTCTGAAAGGGTGGTTTGGTGGTCGAAGGACTCACACCATTCCAGCCACTTTTCCTGCCTGACTCTGTTGGCAGTTTCCTTGGCATCCGTGACAGCTTCCCTTAGGAGGAATAGGTTGTCAGGGGTTCATTGCCTTCGGAATAGTTTTCGGCACATGTTCACCCTGTGGTTGACCTCCCTGATCTCGTCATTGAAGTACCAGGCGTCTTTGTGACTTCTGGACCCAGGCCGAGTTTTGGGTATGGTCTGTGAGGCTGCTTCATTAATGGCGTTTAGCAGGCTGGCTTCGAGCACTTCCACATTTTCGCTTTGTGGGGTATTGTTGCATCTCAGACAGAGGGCCAAGGCGTTTTGAAACGCCTGCCAGTTGGCCTTGTCTGTTTTCCATCTTGGATTTGGTCTTAGGATTTCGGCTGGGCCAGCATCCATGAGGGTAGTTATAGTGCCGTAATGGTCACTTGTGACGGTCTCATCGACACACCAGCCAATCCTCCCCACCAGAGTCGCAGTGGCCAGGGTGAGGTCTAGGACCCCTCCTCTGACATGCGTTGGCTCTTGGGTGTTGAGGAGAGCGATCTCAGGGAATGTCTCTAGCACGTCGGCTATGTGATAGCCGGCCGCATCCGGTGCCCGGCAGGGAGCCAGGATGGGGTGGTGTGCATTGAAGTCTCCCCCTATGATCACTCGGTCGTGTGTAGCAGAAGCACAGACCTGGCTGATGTCTAAGCTTTTACAGCGTGGCCGGCTGTACACATTGTACAGTTTGAGGGGCCCCCCGGCCAGGTGAACCTCGACGGCAAGGGATTCAACATCGTCTCCACAGTGCGATGCATCGGCTATTGCGGAGCAGGGGATTGTTGCTCTCACAAGGGTGATCAAGCCTCTCTTGCCAGGTGTTCGTGGCAGTGTGAAGGCATGGTACCCTGAGAAGCGAACAGTGTCCACTGTTAATGTCTCCTGGAGCATGACAATGTCAATGTTCCTTGATCGCACTACTGCTTGGAGAACAGCGTTCTTTGCAGAGAAGCTATTGATGTTCCACTGTAGGATGCTTAGATGGTGTGTCATGATGTTACTCAGTGATAGTTACATCAGAGAATGAAGAGGGACTGGGGGGAGGTGGATGAAGAGGGAAGAGGAGGGAGGTGGATGAATAGAGAGAGACAAAGATTGAACGAAGCGAAAAAGAAGGAAAAGGAGAGGAATAGATAGATGTATAGATAGAGAGACATAGATAGATAGAAAGTCAGATACATGAATAGAGAAAGAGATAAACAAACAAACACATATATGTGAAAAAAAAACAAAGAAAAAAAAATCAAAACAAACAACAAAAATAAAAAAACAAAATTAACACAGAACATGTAAAGAAATTAATAAATAAAGAGATACGAAAGCATAATAATAATAATAATAATAATAATAATAATAATAATAATAATAATGATAATGATAATGATAATAATAATAATAATAATGATAATGATAATGATAATGATAATGTTAATGTTAATGTTAATGTTAATGTTAATGTTAATGTTAATGTTAATGTTAATGTTAATGATAATGATAATGATAATGATAATGATAATGATAATGATAATGATAAGGATAAGGATAAGGATAATGATAATGATAATGATAATGATAATGATAATGATAATGATAATGATAATGATAATAATAATAACAATAATAGTAATAATAATAATGATAATGATAATGATAATGATAATGATAATGATAATGATAATGATAATGATAATGATAATGATAATGATAATGATAATGATAATGATAATAATAACAATAATAGTAATAATAATAACGATGATAATGATACTGATAATAACAACAGCAATCACAAAAATAATGACAATAAAGATAGCGAGAGGAAACCGAGTCGAACGGACCGACGAGCGTGAAGACCCTGCGCGTGGCCAGCAGGGAGAGCCAGCCCCTGGTGAGGATCCAGTCCCCGAGCCAGCTGAGGCCGTTCCCGCCGAGGTAGCGAGCGAGGAAGGGCAGCGAGGACAGGGCGCCGTTCTGAGGGAGGGGTGCGGAGGCCGTCAGAGGCTGTGTGAGTCAGTGTCTGTGGCTTAAGGGCTGATAGCTAATTATAGGATTATTTTATTGTACATTTATACTTAGATAGATAGATGGATGAATAGATAGTTATATAGATAGATGGGAGGATGGGTGGATGGATAGAAAGATTGATTGATTGATAGATAGATAGATAGATAGATAGATAGATAGATAGATAGATAGATAGATAGATAGATAGATAGATAGATAGATAGATAGATAGATAGATAGATAGATAGATAGATAGATAGATAAATAGATAGATAGATAGATAGATAGATGGCTGGCTGAGACTGGCTGACGGCTGGCTGACTAGCTGGATGGATGGATGGATAGATAATACCCCTTACAAAAGAATAAATACAGGAGAAACAAACAAACAGACACAAAAAAACAACAACAATATTCAAAAGAAAACTATTTTCGTTGCTCACGCTTTTAATAGAGAACCCGAGGACGCTGCTCATGAAAGTCGGTAGCTGCGTGGCCAAGAGTGTCCAGCCAAACATGTTCCCGACATGACAGACGATGATGGCCCAGAAGGAGAGGCTGCCCCCCATCTGCTTCCATGGCACTCGGCTTGGCTTTTACATTAGAGGGAGTAGGGTGAGGAGGGGACGGATAGGGGCGGGGGCAGGATGGGGGAGGGGGTGAGGTGGGGGTGTGGAAGAGGTAGGTGGCGGTTGGTGGGGGAAGGGACGAAGGGGGAGTGAGAGGTTGGGGTGTAGAGGGAGTGAATGGGTGTTGTGTGGGTCGGGGTGGTGGATATGGAGTGGGTGTATGGGATTGGAAGGGTAAGGGGTTAGATGGGGTTGTGTTGTAGAGGTTGGGGGTAATGGAGCAGTTAGGGGAAGGTTAGATGGGAAAGGTGGAGTTGCGAGGGGGCGTGTGAAAAAATGGGAAAAGGGCCGTCAGAAGGGGGCGTTGGAGTGATGCATGGAGGAGGGGGGAGGAGAGTGGACGGGTGGTGTGTTTGGGAGAAGAGAGAAGCCTTTTTAATCAGATAAATATTCACGAATCATAAAGTAATACTGTAATGCAAAACAGAAGAATAGATTGCCTCTATAGTAGAGGGACAAAGGTAGACAGACGGACGGACACAAAGGCAGGCAAACTGACAGACGGACGGAGACAGAGATAGACAGACGTACAAACAGACAGACAGACGGATGGACGCAGAGACAAACAGACGAAAGGAGACAGAGACAAACAGACGGACGGACGCAGAGACAGACAGACGGACGGAGACAGAGACATGCAGAGAAAGAGACAGAAACAGATGCACACAAACAAGAAAACAAAAAGAGAACAGAAACATACACACAAACAAGAAAAAAAGAGAACAGAAACAGATACTCACAAACAAGAAAAAAGAGAACAAAAACCAATACAACAACCAACAAACACATCCACCTGCCCCCAACCTACCTTCTTCCCCGCCGTGCCTTCCTTAATACCCTCCAGGATATAGTCCCTCTCCTCCTTTGAAATCCTCGGGTGGTCTGCGGGAGTCTCGTACATGAACCGCGCCCAGATCCCGAGCCAGAGCAAGGACAGGGTCCCCGAGACGTAGAATATGTAGGGCCATCCGAGGGAGTCGATGATGAGGCCACACATGGGCATGGTCACGATGATGCCAAGGCAGCTGGCTGGGGGGGTGGGGGAGAGGCGGGAGAGGAAGCGTTACAGTATTCTGTTTATCTGTCCATCTGTCTGTATTTGATTTAGCTGTATATAGCTATATCTATATATCATATATATACATATAGGTATGCTTATAAAAATAAATATATATCTACCGGTCCACCTCTTTCTATTTGTCTATCTGTCTGTGTATCTATCAATCTGTCTATCTGTCTGTTTATCTATCTATCTGTCAATCTATCTGTGTATCTATCTATCTGTCTGTGTATATATCTATCTGTATATCCATCTATCTGTCTATCTGTCTGTGTATCTATCTATCTGTCTATCTGTCTGTGTATCTATCTATCTGTCTATATATCCGCCTATTTGTTTATCTATCTATATGTATTTATATCTGTCTATCTAATTATCTATCAATATATTAATTTGCGAATCTCTCTCTCTCTCTCTCTCGCTTTCTCTCTCTCTCTCTCTCTTTCTCGGTTTCACATACTCTTCCCTCTCTTTTTTTTCTCTCTCTCTTTCTCTCTCTCTCTCTCTCTGTCTCTCTCTCTCTCTCTCTCTCTCTCTCTCTCTCTCTCTCTCTCTCTCTCTTTCTCGGTTTCACATACTCTTTCCCTCTTTTCTCTCTCTCTCTCTCTCTCTCTCTCTCTCTCTCTCTCTCTCTCTCTCTCTCTCTCTCTCTCTCTCTCTTCCTCGGTTTCACATACTCTTTCCCTCTCTTTTTTTCTCTCTCTCTCTTTCTCTCTCTCTCTCTCTCTCTCTCTCTCTCTCTCTCTCTCTCTCTCTCTCTCTCTCTCTCTCTCTCTCTCTTTCTCGGTTTCACATACTCTTTCCCTCTCTTTTTTTTCTCTCTCTCTTTCTCTTTCTCTCTCTCTTTCTCTCTCTCTCTCTCTCTCTCTCTCTCTCTCTCTCTCTCTCTCTCTCTTTACACACAGAAGTATGCGATTGTAACCATGCCACAATTACGATTAGTCACTCACAAGCATATTGTCATTTCCAAGAGACATTCCTTAACATTACTGCAAACTCACACAGAAAGACGAAGGCAGTAAACCTCGGCTTCTCAAGAGGAGGAACCCAACGGGCGATCATAGCGTGCATCGAGGGATACGAAACTCCCTGTAATAATGATGTTCGAGAAAATAATACGCTTAAAAGGAAATGAGTATGGAGATGTTTTTTTTTTTTCCTTGTATTTCGTCTGTCTCAGTATTGTTTATATATATCTTTCTATTTGGATATATATGCATGTGTATAACAGCACGTGCCTAGACACACGCATTCAGTATGCAAATCTTACACAAGAATGCTAATACACATACAAACAAATACGCACAAACGCAAACAGAAACCTGCATACACAAACTAAATACCCACACACACAGAAAAACGCACTCAAGGAGGAACACACACATATCCACTCAGAAACACCAAGGAATCAGACACTCCCCCCCCCCCCCTCCACACACACACACACTTCCCTACACACACAACGGCATCCTTCCTCCAGTTCGAAGGAACCTAACCTGACCCAGTCCCATGACAGCCCTTAAAGCGATGAGGGCCCCGTAGTGGGTGCGGGCGGCTATGGGCGTGAGAAGAGTGAGGATACTACTCAGGAAGACACTGCCGCCCAGGACCAGTTTGGTGCCGTACAATTCAGCCAGCCTGCCGCCGAGGACCTGCCAGGGGAAGGGAACTGTCGCTTTGCTTCCAGTGTGCAATTTCACTCGCTTTTTATAGGCAAGATATATATATATATATATATATATATATATATATATATATATATATATATATATATTTAGATATATATACATATATATGTATACATGTATATATATATGTATGTGTGTGTGTGTATCTTCTTTTTCGGCTTCTCCTCTTAGGGATCGCCACAGCGGAATGATCATAAATAAATAAATAAATTTATTAATTGATTAACAAATTAATATATATTGTGTATATACATATATACATATAAGTATATATGTGTATATTTATGCGTGTATACGTGTGTGTATAGGTTCCTTAACTCACGCCTGTTAAGAAGTACCCGTAGAAAAAGGCAGCAAGGACCGCCCCCCTCTGCCCGCTGGTGAGGAACATTTTGTCTCCCAGCTGCAGAAATTAAATTGCACGGATAAGGAAATGCCGTATTTGTAATATCTGTAATTTGAAGATGGTAATCAAATCCCACTTAAAAGGTATTAAACGGCTATGTCTAATATGATGCAAGGTATGAGGTAGTTTTCTTACGACACTACTACCATCACTATAATCAATATGATTGTCATAAGTATAACTACTGATACTGTTGCTGTTACTTTCATTATTATCATTACTGTTATTATTATTATGGTGATGTTATTATTATGGCTATGATTACTAACGTTCTGAGTATCATTATCCATGTTATCATTGTAATTGAAATTGTAACTATTACTCTCATTACTTTACAGACGCCATCAAACTCTAGTTAAAATACCTCGTCATCACTCAAAGTTACACAAACTTAATCTACAAACCTCTTCCATGGTCAGATTATACTCATAGGAATATTCTGCCGCGTCTGGGAGTTCTGTGCTGTCGCCAATATTGTAATTACTA
>NC_061853.1:35159149-35161375 GCF_019202785.1 Penaeus chinensis
TAATAACAATAATAACGAGAATGATAATAATAAAGCTAATAATGATAACCTAGTAATAATAGTAATGATAATAATAAAAATGATGATAATACTGATAGCAATAAAAATAAGAATGTTAGTGATAGTAATAATAATAATGTGTGGTAATAATAGTAACAATAATGATTATAATGATAATTATAATAATAATGATAATAAAGATGATCATAGTAATAGTATTGATAATAACAAAGATGATAATGATAATAAGGACAATAACAATAATTTTGATAATAATAATATAAATAATGAAAATATGATAATAATAATGAAAAAGATGATGATAATAATGATGATGATACTACTACTACTACTGATAATAATAATGATAATAATATTATAACGATGATAATAGTAATAATGATAATGATAGTAATAATGATAATGGTAATTATATTAATAATAATAATAACAGTAATGATAATAATAATAATGATAATAATAATAATAATAATGATAATAATAATAATAATAAGGATAACAAAAATGATAATAATGATAGTAAGAATAATAATAAAGATAACACAAATGATAATAATAATGATAACTATAATAATGATAATAACACCAGTAATAACAGCAATCAAAGTAATAGTATTGATAATAGTAATCATTATAGTAATCATAACAGTAATAAAAAATAATAACCATAAAAATGGTGATGACAATAATAATTGTTATGTTGATGATAATGATAAAGATAATGATAATAACAATGGTAATGATGCAAGTAATGCTAATAGTTATAAAGATTGCAAGAGTAACAATTATAATTGCAATAAATTGTGAATATGATAGTCACAATCATAGTTGTTGTAATAGCGATAATAATAATGATAATAATGGTAGTAATGATGACAGTGATAACAGATTTAATAAAAGTAATCATAATGATAATAATGATAATGATGGTAAAAAGTGTTACTGATCATAAATGTTATAATAATGATAACGATTATAAGTAGAATAATTGTGATAGTGTGAAAGATCATGATAATGATAATAATAATAATAATATTAGTGGTATCTAAAATAACAACAGGATCATAATAATGATTATAATAATGAAGATGGTAATACTAATTTAAATGACGATACTTGCGATAACAAGAATAGTATGACAAAGATACCTGTTATGGACAAAAAAAAAAAAAAAAAAAAAAAGACAAAGAAATCTCACCCGTCCATTTCTTCACCAGACTCATAATTCTTCCGTCGCCCCTTGGTACAGCTGCTACTTTGAGAGTGTGTTAATTTGGTGCTTGTTTTCACGTCCGTCTTCAAGGCCTTACTGAGCGTGTAAGGCCCTAAGTGCAAGACTAAGAGCCGGTGCAAGCTTAATGCCTATAAAAACCTAGGCGCTTTGCTGAGAATAACTGCGTGTTTATTTACGATAACAAACGCTTTGCAAGACACGTACACACGCACCTGTATACCTTGATGCTATCTATTCATCTACCCATCTGTCTATCTACCTATCGATCTAATCATATTTCTATTGCATGAAAATAATGAAATTTAATGAAAAAATTAACCGCGCTTTTTCTCCTCTCAAGTTGAAACGTCACGAATTTAATATCTTCATTATACATATTATATGAAGGTCAGACGAACACCTGGAAGAACTTTAACGCCTTATATATATATATATATATATATATATATATATATATATATATATATATATATATATATACTCTCTCAGGTTGAAACGTCACGAATTTAATCTCCTCATTATACATATTATATTAGGCTCAGACGAACACCTGGAAGAACTTTTAACGCCTTATATATATATATATATATATATATATATATATATATATATATATACATACACATACATATATACATATATATATATATATATATATATATATATATGTGTGTGTGTGTGTGTGTGTATGTGTGTGTGTGTATACATATAAAGTATAGTATATGGCACTATAAATACCTATTCAAAACTTCATAATCCCCTGTTACAGATCTCAGAGTCGTGATTTTTAAGTAATATGCCAAAACTTTCACACTTTTGTTTATATGCAAACACACAAAAATACTTATACACATGAGTCTATATATATATATATATATATATATATATATATATATATATATATATATAGATATATATATATGCGTGTGTGTGTGTGTGTGTGTGTGTGTGTGTGTGTGTGTGTGTGTGTG
>NC_061853.1:35161475-35167337 GCF_019202785.1 Penaeus chinensis
GGCCAATATGGTCATTGGAAGGAGAGGTGAATGGATGAAAGGAAATACGGTTTTTGTAAGAAGGGCATAGAAAATCCATAAAATAAACCTTAGGGTAATGTAGAGGCAAAGACAATGAGCATAGTTTAGATGGTGCACTGGATTATTTCTTTCTGGGAATGAGCTTTTATTGTTCCATTTTTACTTCAATTCTTACTAATTAGTGCATCATGTTTCCACAGAGGTTTTCCTAAGCATAGATGCTTTTCACACAAAAGTGAAATGTGCACATGCCGTCCTCCTCTCGTCTCCTCTCCCACCTCTCCCAGTTTCCTCCGTTTTAGCTCACCTTTGACTGCTTTGCTTCTCAAGCATAAAAGGCCCACTCTGTGACAGGAATGTTGTCACTCTCCATTCAGTCTGACAAAGCAAAGGTCATGTATACCTTCCTCCTGACGTTGTCTCTGCTGAGCTCCGCTCTCGCAGGCGGCCTCTACCCTCCATCTGCCGCCGCATGTCAGCCTCGAACCGAGCAAATCACTCTTACCAGGACCACCGTAGAACCCGTTGTTGAACAAGCAACCACGCTGGCCCTGCAGCACCAACACCACGACGTAAAGGTCACCAGCTTCGTGGTGGAAAGACCGACTTTCACGCAGACCTTGCAAGTCACGCTCACGCCCGACCCTTCCATAGTCACTCAAGTCAGCTTGGTCACCTCAACGGCCTTCCGCACCAAGCTGGCCGTCGCCCGAACCACCACCGTCCTCACCGAGACTGTGCAGCTTTTGGCCAGCGAACTTGCCGTGGAGGATAGGACACTCACGCAGACAGCGATACAGCTGGACACCAAGACGCACACGCTGACGCGGCTCAGCCTGGAGACGGCCTTCTCCACTGTCTCTGTCACGGACACTCAGCTGGTACTGGTCACCGAGACCGAGAAGGTGCCTCACTTTGTCACCCAGACCACTCGCCAGACCTTCGTGGTCTTGGAAACCCAAACTGTCACGAGTTACAAAGATCTTCAGCTGGAAAAGACGGTCACCGTTTCAGAGCACGAGTATGTTACCAAGTGTTACCAACCCAAGATCACTTATGGACACTAAATTAGAACGATGTGAAGAATGTTTATCATTATGTTAAGATGAAATATGTCTATAAAGAACTGTTCTACAATTAGATGTTTCGTTTCACCATCAAAAGGACACGATAAAGCTTGATTTTTATAGTATGTTTTTATATGAAACCATGGTGCACTAACTAGCAGGAATTGAAGTAAGAATGGAACAATAGAAGCTCATTCCCAGAAAGAAATAAGCCAGTGCACCATCTAAACTATGCTCATTGTCTTCCTTTACATTACCCTAAGGTTTATTTTATGGATTTTGTTTTCCCTTCTTACAAAATCCGTATTTCCTTTCATCCATTCACCTCTCCTTCCAATGACAATGTTGGCCAGGCAGTTCATGCGTTTGCAACTCGCAGTCGACCACATATCGCTTCAGTCAGTACAGACGGAGGCCTTGCCTTTGGCAGTTCTTCCTTAATCGATTAACGAGCGAGCATCCCATGCATTTCTTTTTGCTTAAAAGAAAGCTAATGTCGAAGACACAATGTATAAAAAATGATACAGAACTGCTTGAATTAGATAAATGATAGCCATGATACTTCTGAGGTGCCCTGTAAAAAAAGAAGAAAAAAAAAATTGTAGGTTCAAGGAACAGCCATCACGTTCTTTATAAACTTATAAATGGAAAATTACGTTTGAAATTGACGCCGCCTTCCTCTTCCAAGGCAGGGACATTATCAGTATTATTTTTATATATTGAAATATAAAAACGGAGTGAACATAGCAAAAATACAAACAGGGCAATAGTAAATAACACAATACGGCCATCAGTAAGAAATCAGCAAATGCCAATTATCCCCTTAATACACATTCGAGGTGGCCTGTGTTTCTTAACATGTGGCTTACGCTCCAAATTAGATCAAGATATTTGATTATTATGTTGATGTTTAGTGTTTCCTTAGTGGGATAAAACAGCCTGTTATTAAGTTTAACACTTCCGCTTTCATAAATTCAAAACAGGCATGAAATGTGGTGAGAAATTAATGATTATAGTGTTTAAGGATATGGGCGCCATGCGTGGCAGGCGAGAGTGCAAGGGTCGCCGCTCAGAAAGGTCAAGAACCTCGACCTAATTAACGACAGGCCCGCCAGAGAGACATTTTGATTCCATTTTACATCGTGTCAGACGGAAAGGGAAGAACTTAGTAGAAATGTTGTCATGTATATGTATATGTCACTCTCTCTGTAAACAAACACACACACATTTATATTTATATATACATATGTGTGTGTGTATGTATATGTATATATTTTTGTGTATACATATACATATAATTATATATACATATATATATATATAATTATACATATACATATGCATATATGTGTGTCTGTTTATATATATATATAATTGTATATATAATTATATATACGCAAATATATGCATATATATATACACATTTATATATGTCCACATAAACACACACATATATATCCATATATATGTATATATGGATATATATATATATATAACTATATGTAAGGCCATATGTGTATGTCTATATATATGTGTGTGTGCGTGTGTATCTGTCTCATATACATGCATATATATATATATATATATATATATATATATATATATATTTATATGTATATATATGTGTATGTATGTACCCATACATATATGTAGGTATTTATATATAATTACTGTATGTGTTTATATACAAATATGTTTACACACACACACACACACACACACATATATATATATATATATATATATATATATATATATATATTCATATACTGTGAACATATATGAATAAATATGTATGTATATATACATAGATATACATACATCCATATTTGTATATACCTATACATATATATATACATATATATGTATATGTATATGTACAGATATGTGTGTATATACACAGACATGACTATATATATACTGTATATGTACATGTATGTCACACGTGTATGTATACATTAGTACAAACACAAACACACACATATATATACATACATATATATATATATATATATATATATTTATATATACAGACTTACGCTTATGTTTATTTGTACGTGTTCACATAGAAACAAAATTGTGACATTTTTTGGCATATCACTTAAAAATCACGACTCTGATATCATTACAGGGGTTTATGTCATTTTTTGAAGACTTGACGTTCATGTTCTCTACAAGAATAAACGACTGATCTCTTATGCATTTTCTAAATGCTGCTCTGTAGTTATGGTATCGTTTACTCCATAATTTATCTAGGTTTAGTTGCATTTATTTAATTAATCAACGTATATGACACAGTCTGCGTATGTTGAATCAATTAAACTTTTACATTTTCCGAGACTTGGTTATCGACCAATGACTTAGTGGAGGTGCAAGGACCACGTGACCCCATTCCCAAAAATACATTCTGCATCATTGTGAGCGTATAAAATCACACACACTGATATGTATGTTACAGAATTACGAAATCACAGTAAGAGAAAACACCATGTTTAAGATTTCTGCTTTGTGCGTGTTGGTGTTGGTGCAGGTTTCTGCCGGACTCTATTACGAGAACAGGCCGTTAGTGTGTCCCTTGAAGCAGGAGGTGCAGTATGAATACAAAGTAATACAAGCCACGTATTTGGAGATCCTTGAGGAACCCTTGGTCGCTACGCACGTTCATCTCAAGACCGTTTACCAGACAACCACACTGCCCGTCACTGCCACCCACATCCTCACCGTTACTGCGTCCCCGTCCAATGCCACCGTCACAGAGGTCCAGCTGGTCGAGACTCAAGTGCCACACACGGTGACGCAGATCGAGACCGTCACCAACAGACTCACTGAGACCGTCCTCGACGTGGCCACACGAACGGCAACTAACTACCACACCCTCGTTGAAACTGTCGCCGTGCTCGAGACCCACTTTGACACCGTGACGGAGGTCCAGACGCGTTTGGCTGATTTCACGCTTACGGTGCAGGAGACCGACTTTTCGACGCTCACCTGGACAGTCAGTCAGTTGGAGACCCAGCAGGTTGTGGATAGCATCGAGGAGACGAACGTGACGACGAGCACGGAATATGTTCCTCGATACAGAACCAACACTCAAACGCTCACGAAGATGGTCACGCAGACTGTGTGTCCGCCAAGTGCACAACACTCGCTCAAATGGTGAAATGTTCCTATTCTGTTGCCGACTAAAAATCCTCTTTGAAATAAATTTAGAACAAAACATTTATTTGTTTCACTCCAACGAAACTGTGATGGAAAAATCAAAACAATGTCTATCCACCAAGTTTACATTACATACACTTTTTTTCATTTCAGCTTAACTGATTATGTGCATATGTATGTGAATATGCATGGGCTAAATAAAAAGGTTAAATTTTCAGGCAAAATCATCATGTGTCATTTGCAGAGATGAAGCACCAGAAAACCCACTACTAGATGAAAAAGTTAACTGCATTTTTCTTTAGGGTTTCAAAAGAAAATGTATTATACAATCAATAACAATTAATCAGTTCCTGATTTCATGCAATCTACTCGTACTTAATATTGTTTTCCTTCAATTATGGAAAATAAAATAAAATCAGGGCTCTCCCAAATGCAACACCATTCTGGTAGACGTCTCCAGACTTCCTGGAATTTAATAAGATTTAAATTTAAACAGGTTTATATTTTCTAAAGAATGGTAAAGAAAATCATATCCTCACAGACACATGTGTACGTATTCGTGTACACATATGCGTGTGGATGAGGACATAATCAAGTAATATGCAGACTCACCTATTTCTAATACATGTATATATGTGTGTGTGCGCATATATCCATACATGCATGAATATCTGTATATGTACGTGTATATATACATATATATGTATATACATATATCTTATCTATATATATGCATATATAAAAAGAAGTATATGTATACATATATGTATGAATATCGATCTATCTACTTATACATATAGATGTATATAGATATACAGATATCTGTGTGTGTCTATATATAAAGTAATAGACTGCAGAGGACTCAATTTATTTAGAATTTTATGAAAATCCTTTTTTCAGTATTATAGTCCTGAAAACTGCATCGTGAAGCTACCGAAAGTACAAGTCTTGCAGTAAATCGTGATAAAGGCTGGGAGGAGGATATGCATAAGCAACATGATTATTTCCGGTATCATAATATGCACTGAATTCATTTAACACTTTATAAAAACTTATATGAAATTTAAGATTTGCAAATAAGAGAAAGAAAACAAAAACTGAGGCTTAAAACCCAGATCAGATGATTCTTCAAAATTCTGCAGTTGTAGAAGCTTTATGAAGCAACTCCATAAAGTAGAAAAGGGAGATGGTTATGTGTGCCTTCTCTTGAATTCGAACATTTTATAATTTCTGCAGAAAATTAATTTGTTCATATGCAATAAAGCAATAAAAACATAAAGAAAAGAAAAACAGGACTTACGGAAAACAGCAAAGAAATATTAATTTATTGTCAACGTTTACATATCTTAATTTGGATAGAGCAGAAGGGATGTCATAGCAAAATAGCCTGTTTATTTAATAGGGTTCTTATAAAGATTGTCTTTAACCTATAGTGCAATTCATATCAAAAAGTTTTCCTTGGTAAATATACAGCAAACTCATAAATATAAGCAAAACAAAAAACAAGAAAAAAAGGGAAAGAGCACGTTCCTTCCTCCTCTCGTCTCCCTCTCTCCCACCTCTCCCAGTTTCCTCCGTTTTTAACCATTTGCTTCTTTGCTTGTCCAGCATAAAA
>NC_061853.1:35167437-35174937 GCF_019202785.1 Penaeus chinensis
GTGTGTATATTTATATATATATATATACACACATGCATGTCTGTGTGTATATATATATATATATATATGCATATATGTATGCATGTGTATATAAACATATATACACATTCATACATGTATATATATATATATATATATATATATATATATATGAATATATGTTTATGTATAAAGGAGTATGTCTATCCACACACGCACACACACACTCACACATATATATGAGTATGTCTATATATACACATATATACACACAAACATATGTATACCTATATGTATGAATATCTGTCTAACTAAACACACACACACACATATAAACTAATAGACTGCAGATAATTCCATTGATTTAAAATTTTATGAATATCCCCTTTCTTGATATTATAGTTCTGACAAATAAATCGTGGAGATACCGAAAGAGCTAATCTTATAGCAAAATTGTCATAAAGGTGGGAGGAGGATATGCATTGACTACATAATTATGTTTAGTATCTTAATATACATTGAATGTTTTAAACCCTTTATAAGATCTTATTTTTGATATATGATTTACAAATAAGAAAAACAAAAAAGAAACTGAAACTTAAAAGCGAAATCAGAGGATTTTTCAAAATTGTAATTGTAAAAGCCTTTTCAAAGCAACTCCGCTGAAGCAGAAAATGGAGGCTATATTTTCCTTCTGAATTCATACATTTTATCATAATGCATTACAGAAAAAGAAAACAGGAAACAACAACGAAGTTATATTCATTTATTGTCAATGTTCATATGAATATTAATTTCTTGAAAGCAGAAAGGATGTGATAGCAAAATCTTCCTCGTCTGTTTATTTAATATGGTTCTGTTAAAACGTGCTTTTACTCAATAATGTAAATTCATACCAAAAATGTTTTCCTAAGTGAAATGAGCACGTGCCATCCTCCTCTCGTCTCCTCTCCCACCTCTCCCAGTTTCCTCCGTTTTAGCTCACCTTTGACTTCTTTGCTTCTCCAGCATAAAAGGCCCACTCTGTGACAGGAATGTTGTCACTCTCCATTCAGTCTGACAAAGCAAAGGCCATGTATACCTTCCTCCTGACGCTGTCGCTGCTGAGCTCCGCTCTCGCAGGCGGCCTCTACCCTCCATCTGCCACCAACTGTCAGCCTCGAACCGAGCAAATCACTCTTACCAGGACCACCGTAGAACCTGTTGTTGAGCAAGCAACCACGCTGAACCTGCAATACCGACACCACGACGTAAAGGTCACCAGCTTCGTGGTGGAAAGACCGACTTTCACGCAGACCTTGCAAGTCACGCTCACCCCCCACCCTTCCATAGTCACCCAAGTCAGCTTGGTCACCTCAACGGCCTTCCGCACCAAGCTGGTCGTCGCCCGAACCACCACCGTCCTCACCGAGACTGTGCAGCTTTTGGCCAGCGAACTTGCCGTGGAGGACAGGACACTCACGCAGACGGCGATACAGCTGGACACCAAGACGCACACGCTGACGCGGCTCAGCCTGGAGACGGCCTTCTCCACCCTCTCCGTCACGGACACTCAGCTGGTACTGGTCACCGAGACCGAGAAGGTGCCTCACTTTGTCACCCAGACCACTCACCAGACCTTCGTGGTCTCCGAGACCCAAACTGTCACGAGTTACAAAGATCTTCAGCTGGAAAATACGGTCACCGTTACAGAGCGCGAGTACGTTACCAAGTGTTACCAACCCAAGATCACTTATGGACACTAAATTAGAACGATGGGAAGATTTTGTATTATGTTAAGATGAAATATGTCTATAAAGAACTGTTTTACAATTAGATGTTTCATTTCACCATCAAAAGGACACAATAAAGTTTGATTTTTAATGGTATGTTTCTATATGAAACCATGGTGCACTAACTAGCAGGAATTTAAGTAAGAATGGAACAATAAAAGCTCCTTCCCAGAAAGAAATAATCCAGTGCATCATCTAAACTATGCTCATTGTCTTTGTCACTACAATACCCTAAGATTTATTTAATGGATTTTGTTTTCCTTTCTTACCAAAACCGTATTTCCATTCACCTCTCCTTCCAATGACCATGCTGACCAGGCAGTTACTGCATTTGCAACTCGCAGTCGACCACATATCGCTTGAGTCGGTACAGATGGAGGCCTTCTCTATGGCAGTCCTTTCCTTAATTCGATTAACGAGTGAGCATCCCACGCATATGAATAAATCAATGAAACAATGCAGAAGACTCTTGAATCCATGTATAAAAAGTGACATAGAACTGCTTGAATTAGACAAATGATGGACATGGTAACTTGGAGTTGCCCAGTAAAAAAAAGAAAAAGAAAAATAAAAGTTAATTCAATTGTAAGTTCAAGGAACAGCCATCACGTTCTTTATAAACTTATAAAGGGGAAATTACGTGTGAAATTGATGCCGTCTCCCTTTTCCTAGGCATGGGCATTATCAATTATTTTTGTATATTGAAATATATAAATGGAGTGAACATATCAAATATACAAACAGAGCAATAGGAAATAACATAATACGGCGATCAGTAAAAAATCAGCGAATGCCAAAGAGCCCCTTAATATACATTCGAGATGGCCTGTGCTTCTTAACCTGTGACTTACGACTCAAAATTAGATCAAGAATTTGATTATTATGTTGATGTTTAGTGTTTCCTTAGAGGGATAAAACATCCTGTTATTATGTTTGACACATCGGCATTCATAAATTCAAGACAGTCATAAAATGTGTTGAGATATTAATGATTATAGTGTTTAAGGATATGGGTGCCATGCGTGGCAGGCGAGAGTGCACGGGTCGCTGCTCAGAAAGGTCAAGAACCTCGACCTAATTAACGCAAGAGAGGTATTTTCTTTATACAAATTATATCATTATACACATAAATTATATTATTATACATATACATTATATTATTTTATATATAAATCATATTATTACACATATAAATTATATTATTATACATATAAATTATATTATTATACATATAAATTATATTATTATGCATATAAATTATATTATTATACATATAAATTATATTATTATACATATAAATTATATTATTATACATATAAATTATATTAATATACATATAAATTATATTATTATACATATAAATTATATTATTATACATATAAATTATATTATTATACATATAAATTATAATATTATACATATACATTATATTATTATACATATAAATTATATTATTATACATATAAATTATATATTTATGAACACACATATGCATATGCATATGTGTGTGTGTGTGCTTATGTATACGTATGTACTGTATTTATATTTATGTAGATGTATATATATATATATATATGTGTGTATACATATATGTAGTATACACACAAAAACATATATAGTTTTATATATATATATATATATATATATATATATATTTATGTTTGTGTGTGTGTATGTATATGTATATATTTTTGTGTATACATATACATATAATCATATATACATATACACATATGCATATATGTGTCTGTTTATGTATATATATATAAGTGTATATATAAATATAGATACGCAAATATATGTATATATATGTCTATGTATATATACACATTTATATATGTCCACATAATCACACACATTTATATCCATATATATGTATATATGGATGCATATATATAATTATATGTATGCACATATGTGTATGTCTATATATATGTGTGTGTATATATGTATATATATATATGTATGCATGTACACATACACATATGTAGGTATTTATATATATATAGATACTGTATGTGTTTATATACAAATATGTATACATATACATATATATATTCATATACTGTGAACATATATGAATAAATATGTATGTTGTTACGGCTGGTATGTCACTAGGAGAATTCAGGGGAAGAGCAGCTCCGCTAAACTCTAATTCTCCTAATGCTGTAGCCAGTATCATAGACGAAATCAAAATGATACGGCCTGATCTTGAATGGCTAATACCACGTAATAAAAACTGTCCTTGCGTTAAAGTACTGTCATTATTTTATTGTGATCCTTTTTTATATAATAATTTATTATGTTCCTCTTTCATTATCAGACATTTGGAAAATACTTAAAGTTATTTAATTACAACTTATTTTTATTTATTCCTTCACCAATAACAAATAAAATATATGAAACAAAAACAAGACAATCCTACCTATGCGATATATTACTAACATATAAAATATCGCCCTAATCCCTAACAAAGAAAGTACCAAGCCTTTTTATAGCAAAAACGGCAGAGACATCTTGCCCAAGCCTACGGCAAGACCCCCCCATGAGCAAGATGGTGTGTTTGTTGGGGGGGGGGGGGGCGACGAACGACTACTGCAGGAACTGCCCTCGTTACCGCATCCAACACTTAGCATTTTTTCCAATTATATATTACTAGATTACTTTACTGTAATAATGTATATATACATGCAATAATATATGTATATACATATACATATATATACATATATATGTATATGTATAAATAAAGATATGTGTATATATACACAGACATGACCATATATATATATTATATATACATTAATATGTATACATTAATACAAACACACACACACACGTGTGTGTGTTTATATATACTATATATATATATATATATATATATATATACAGAGTTACGTTTATGTTTATTTGTACGTGTTTACATAGAAAACAAAAGTGAGTCATTTTTTTGAAGACTTGACGTCTCTTGTTCTCTAAAGAATAAACGATTGATCTCAAATGCAATCTTCTTAAGACTGCTCTGTAGTTATGGTATCGTTTCCTCCATAATTTATCAAGGTTTAGTTGCATTTATTTCATTAATCAACGTATATGACACAGTCTGCGTATATTGAATCAATAAATCTTTTACATTTTCCGAGACTTGGTTATCGACCAATGACTTAGTGGAGGTGCGAGGACCACGTGACCCCATTCCCAAAAATACATTCTGCATCATCGTAGGCGTATTAAAGCACACACACTGACATGTACGTTACAGAATTCCGAAATCACAGTAAGACAAAACATCATGTTTATGATTTCTGCTTTGTGCGTGCTGGTGTTGGTGCAGTTTTCTGCCGGACTCTATTTCGAGAACAGGCCGTTAGTGTGTCCCTTGAAGCAGGAAGTGCAGTATGAAGACAAAGTAATACAAGCCACGTATTTGGAGATCCTTGAGGAACCCTTGGTCGCTACGCACGTTCATCTCAAGACCGTTTACCAGACAACCACACTGCCCGTCACTGCCACCCAAATCCTCACCGTTACTGCGTCCCCGTCCAATGCCACCGTCACAGATGTCCAGCTGGTCGAGACTCAAGTGCCATACACGGTGACGCAGATCGAGACCGTCACCAACAGACTCACCGAGACCGTCCTCGATGTCGCCACACGAACGGCAACCAACTACCACACCCTCGTGGAAACCGTCGCCGTGCTCGAGACCCACTTTGACACCGTGACGGAGGTCCAGACGCGTTTGGCCGATATCACGCTTACGGTGCAGGAGACCGACTTTTCGACGCTCACCTGGACAGTCAGTCAGCTGGAGACCCAGCAGGTCGTGGATAGCATCGAGGAGACGAGCGTGACGACGAGCACGGAATATGTTCCTCGATACAGAACCAACACTCACACGCTCACGAAGATGGTCACGCAGACTGTGTGTCCGCCAAGTGCACAACACTCGCTCAAATGGTGAAATGTTCCTATTCTGTTGCCGACCAAAAATCCTCTTTGAAATAAATTTAGAACAAAACATTTATTTGTTTCACTCCAACGAAACTGCGATGGAAAAATCAAAACAATAACATCCGCCAAGTGCACATTCACCTAAATTGATTATGTTAAGTGAATATGCAAGGGCTAAATAAAACGGTTATATTTTCAAGCAAAATCACCATGTGTCATGTGCAGAGCTAAACACCAGAAGACCCACTCCTAAAAGAAAAGGTTAACTGCATTTTTCTTTAGGGTTTCAAAAGAAATACAATCATACAATCAATTATTCACTTTTACAGAAATAATCTAAAAAAAATAAATGAAAAATGACTTAGACTCCCACATATCTTTGAATAACCTAAGAAAAAGTATAATGGAAAAATCAGGTTGCTATTAACCCATGCCAGGGATAAAGGTGTATGATTTAGGAAGCGAAATAACAATTAATCATTTCCTAATTTCATGCAATCTACTCGTACTTAATATTGTTTTCCTTCAATTATGGAAAATAAAATCAAATCAGGACTCTCCCGAATGCAACACCATTCTGGTAGACGTCTCCAGACTTCTTAGAAATTGATAAGATATAAATTTTAACAGTTTCATATTTTCTAAAGAATGTTTTAATGAAAAGCATACCCTCCTTGGCTCACAGACACATGTGCACGTATTCGTGTAGACATATGCGTGTGGATGAGGACAAAATCAAGTGAAATGATACACATTAATATATATATTTATATATATATGTATATGTATACTATCTATCTATCTATCTAGCTATATATATATCTGCCTACTCACCTATTTCTATATATATATGTGCGTGTGTGTGTGTATGTATATATATACATACATGCATGAATATATGTATATGTATATGTATATGTAAGTGTATATATACACATATAATCATATACATATATCTTATCTAAAAAAAAAATGTATACATATATGTATGAATATCTATCTATCAACTTATATATATATATATATATATATATATATATATATATATATAGATGTATACAGATATATAGATATCTGTGTGTGTCTATATATAAAGTAATATACTGCAGAGAACTCAATTTATTTAGAATTTTATGAAAATCCTTTTTTTTCAGTATTATAGTCCTGAAAACTGCATCGTGAACCTACCGAAAGTACATGTCTTGCAGTAAATTGTGATAAAGGCTGGGAGGAGGATATGCATAAGCTACATGATTATTTCCGGTATCATAATATGCACTGAATTCATTTAACACTTTATAAAATCTTATATGAAATATAAGATTTGCAAATAAGAGAAAGAAAACAAAAACTGAGGCATAAAACCCAGATCAGATGATTCCTCAAAATTCTGCAGTTGTAGAAGCCTTATTAAGCAACTCAGTAAAGTAGAAAAGGGAGATGGTTATGTTTTCCTTCTCTTGAATTCGAACATTTTATAATTTCTGCAGAAAATAAGTGTGTTCATAATGCAATAAAGCAATAAAAAGAGAAAGAAAAAAGAAAAACAGGACTTACGGAAAACAGCAAAGAAATATTAGTTTATTGTCAACGTTTACAAAATAGCCTGTTTATTTTATAGGATTCTTATAAAGATTGTCGTTAACTTATAGTGCAATCCATATAAAAATGTTTCCCTTGGTACACATGCAACAATTTAATAAACAAAAAACAATAATAAAACAAAAAAACAACAAGAAAAAAGGGAAAGAGCACGTTCCGTCCTCCTTTCGTCTCCCTCTCTCCCACCTCTCCC
>NC_061853.1:35179937-35218344 GCF_019202785.1 Penaeus chinensis
TAGACAAATGATGGACATGGTAACTTGGAGTTGCCCAGTAAAAAAAAAGAAAAAGAAAAAAAAAAGTTAATTCAATTGTAAGTTCAAGGAACAGCCATCATGTTCTTTATAAACTTATAAAGGGGAAATTTCGTGTGAAATTGATGCCGTCTCCCTTTTCCTAGGCATGGGCATTATCAATTATTTTTGTATATTGAAATATATAAATGGAGTGAACATATCAAATATACAAACAGAGCAATAGGAAATAACATAATACGGCGATCAGTAAAAAATCAGCGAATGCCAAAGAGCCCCTTAATATACATTCGAGATGGCCTGTGCTTCTTAACCTGTGACTTACGACTCAAAATTAGATCAAGAATTTGATTATTATGTTGATGTTTAGTGTTTCCTTAGATGGATAAAACATCCTGTTATTATGTTTGACACATCGGCATTCATAAATTCAAGACAGTCATAAAATGTGTTGAGATATTAATGATTATAGTGTTTAAGGATATGGGTGCCATGCGTGGCAGGCGAGAGTGCACGGGTCGCTGCTCAGAAAGGTCAAGAACCTCGACCTAATTAACGCAAGAGAGGTATTTTCTTTATACAAATTATATCATTATACACATAAATTATATTATTATACATATACATTATATTATTTTATATATAAATCATATTATTACACATATAAATTATATTATTATACATATAAATTATATTATTATACATATAAATTATATTATTATACATATAAATTATATTATTATACATATAAATTATATTATTATACATATAAATTATATTAATATACATATAAATTATATTATTATACATATAAATTATATTATTATACATATAAATTATATCATTATACATATAAATTTTAATATTATACATATACATTATATTATTATACATATAAATTATATTATTATACATATAAATTATATATTTATGAACACACATATGCATATGCATATGTGTGTGTGTGTGCTTATGTATACGTATGTACTGTATTTATATTTATGTAGATGTATATATATATATATATGTGTGTATACATATATGTAGTGTACACACAAAAACATATATAGTTTTATATATATATATATATATATATATATATATATATTTATGTTTGTGTGTGTGTGTGTATGTATATGTATATATTTTTGTGTATACATATACATATAATCATATATACATATACACATATGCATATATGTGTCTGTTTATGTATATATATAAGTGTATATATAAATATAGATACGCAAATATATGTATATATATGTCTATGTATATATACACATTTATATATGTCCACATAATCACACACATTTATATATGTCCACATAATCACACACATTTATATCCATATATATGTATATATGGATGCATATATATAATTATATGTATGCACATATGTGTATGTCTATATATATGTGTGTGTGTGTATATATGTATATATATATGTATGCATGTACACATACACATATGTAGGTATTTATATATATATAGATACTGTATGTGTTTATATACAAATATGTATACATATACATATATATATTCATATACTGTGAACATATATGAATAAATATGTATGTTGTTACGGCTGGTATGTCACTAGGAGAATTCAGGGGAAGAGCAGCTCCGCTAAACTCTAATTCTCCTAATGCTGTAGCCAGTATCATAGACGAAATCAAAATGATACGGCCTGATCTTGAATGGCTAATACCACGTAATACAAACTGTCCTTGCGTTAAAGTACTGTCATTATTTCATTGTGATCCTTTTTTATATAATAATTTATTATGTTCCTCTTTCATTATCAGACATTTGGAAAATACTTAAAGTTATTTAATTACAACTTATTTTTATTTATTCCTTCACCAACAACAAATAAAATATATGAAACAAAAACAAGACAATCCTACCCATGCGATATATTACTAACATATAAAATATCGCCCTAATCCCTAACAAAGAAAGTACCAAGCCTTTTTATAGCAAAAATGGCAGAGACATCTTGCCCAAGCCTACAGCAAGACCCCCCCATGAGCAAGATGGTGTGTGTGTTGGGGGGGTGGGGGGCGACGAACGCTACTGCAGGAACTGCCTCGTTACCGCATCCAACATTAGCATTTTTTCAGATTATATATTACTAGATTACTTTACTGTAATAATGTATATATACATGCATACATCTATGTATATACATATACATATATATACATATATATGTATATGTATTAAAAAAGATATGTGTATATATACACAGACATGACTATATATATACTGTATATGTATGTCACACGTATATGTATACATTAATACAAACACACACACACACGTGTGTGTGTTTATATATATATATATATATATATATATATATATATTTATATACATACAGACTTACGTTTATGATTATTTGTACATGTTTACATAGAAACAAAAGTGTGACATTGTTTGGCATATCACTTAAAAATCACGAATCTGATATCATTACAGGGGTTTATGTCATATTTGAAGACTTGACGTTCATGTTCTCTAAAAGAATAAACGATTGATCTCTTATGCAATTTCTTAATACTGCTCTGTAGTTATGGTATCGTTTCCTCCATAATTTATCAAGGTTTAGTTGCATTTATTCCATTATCAACGTATATGACACAGTCTGCGTATATTGAATCAATAAAACTTTTACATTTTCCGAGACTTGGTTATCGACCAATGACTTAGTGGAGGTGCGAGGACCACGTGACCCCATTCCCAAAAATACATTCTGCATCATCGTAGGCGTATTAAAGCACACACACTGACATGTACGTTACAGAATTCCGAAATCACAGTAAGACAAAACATCATGTTTAAGATTTCTGCTTTGTGCGTGCTGGTGTTGGTGCAGTTTTCTGCCGGACTCTATTTCGAGAACAGGCCGTTAGTGTGTCCCTTGAAGCAGGAAGTGCAGTATGAAGACAAAGTAATACAAGCCACGTATTTGGAGATCCTTGAGGAACCCTTGGTCGCTACGCACGTTCATCTCAAGACCGTTTACCAGACAACCACACTGCCCGTCACTGCCACCCAAATCCTCACCGTCACTGCGTCCTTGCCAAATCCCACCATCACAGATGTCCAGTTGGTCGAGACTCAAGTGCCGCACACGGTGGCGCAGATCGAGACCGTCACCAACAGACTCACCGAGACCGTCCTCGATGTCGCCACACGAACGGCAACCAACTACCACACCCTCGTGGAAACCGTCGTCGTGCTCGAGACCCACTTTGACACCGTGACGGAGGTCCAGACGCGTTTGGCCGATATCACGCTTACGGTACAGGAGACCGACTTTTCGACACTCACCTGGACAGTAAGTCAGCTGGAGACCCAGCAGGTCGTGGATAGCATCGAGGAGACGAGCGTGACAACGAGCACGGAATATGTTCCTCGATACAGAACCAACACTCACACGCTCACGAAGATGGTCACGCAGACTGTGTGTCCGCCAAGTGCACAACACTCGCTCAAATGGTGAAATGTTCCTATTCTGTTGCCGACCAAAAATCCTCTTTGAAATAAATTTAGAACAAAACATTTATTTGTTTCACTCCAACGAAACTGCGATGGAAAAATCAAAACAATAACATCCGCCAAGTGCACATTCACCTAAATTGATTATGTTAAGTGAATATGCATGGGCTAAATAAAACGGTTATATTTTCAAGCAAAATCACCATGTGTCATGTGCAGAGCTAAACACCAGAAGACCCACTCCTAAAAGAAAAGGTTAACTGCATTGTTCTTTAGGGTTTCAAAAGAAATACAATCATGCAATCAATTATTAACTTTTACAGAAATAATAATAAAAAAAAAATATATGAAAAATGACTTATCTTTGAATAACCTAAGAATAAGTATAATGGAAAAATCAGGTTGCTATTAACCCATGCCAGGGATAAAGGTGTATGATTTAGGAAGCGAAATAACAATTAATCATTTCCTAATTGCATGCAATCTACTCGTACTTAATATTGTTTTCCTTCAATTATGGAAAATTAAATCAAATCAGGACTCTCCCGAATGCAACACCATTCTGGTAGACGTCTCTAGACTTCTTAGAAATTGATAAGATATAAATTTTAACAGTTTCATATTTTCTAAAGAATGTTTTAATGAAAAGCATACCCTCCTTGGCTCACAGACACATGTGCACGTATTCGTGTAGACATATGCGTGTGGATGAGGACAAAATCAAGTGAAATGATACACATTAATATATATATTTATATATATATGTATATGTATACTATCTATCTATCTATCTAGCTATATATATATCTGCCTACTCACCTATTTCTATATATATATGTGCGTGTGTGTGTGTATGTATATATATACATACATGCATGAATATATGTATATGTATATGTATATGTACGTGTATATATACACATATAATTATATACATATATCTTATCTAAAAAAAAAATGTATACATATATGTATGAATATCTATCTATCAACTTATATATATATATATATATATATATATATATATATATATATATATATATATAGATGTATACAGATATATAGATATCTGTGTGTCTATATATAAAGTAATATACTGCAGAGAACTCAATTTATTTAGAATTTTATGAAAATCCTTTTTTTTCAGTATTATAGTCCTGAAAACTGCATCGTGAACCTACCGAAAGTACATGTCTTGCAGTAAATTGTGATAAAGGCTGGGAGGAGGATATGGATAAGCTACATAATTTTTTCCGGTATCATAATATGCACTGAATTCGTTTAACCCTTGAACAAATCTTATATGAAAGATAAGATTAGCAAATAAGAGAAAGGAAACAAGAACTGAGGCTTAAAACCCAGATCAGATGATTCCTCAAAATTCTGCAGTTGTAGAAGCCTTATTAAGCAACTCCGTAAAGTAGAAAAGGGAGATGGTTATGTTCGGCTTCTCTTGAATTCGAACATTTTATAATTTCTGCAGAAAATGAATATGTTCATAATGCAATAAAGCAATTCAAAAAGAAAGAAAAGAAAAACAGGACTTACGGAAAACAGCAAAGAAATATTAATTTGTTGTCAGCATTTACATATCTCAATTCGGATAGAGCAGAAGGGATGTCATGGCCAAATAGCCTGTTTATTGTATAGGATTCTTATAAAGATTGTCTTTAACTTATAGTGCAATCCATATCAAAATGTGTCCCTTGGTACACATGCAACAACTTAATAAACAAAAAATGATCCGCAATTCGATTAATAACGAACATCCCACCCATATTCTTTCGTTTATAAGAAAACAAATCCTCGCTGTATATGGGAATAATTCAGTGAAACAAGATTGAAAAGACTTTTGACTCCATGCACATTAACATTTTTACACAAGAGCTTCTTTATAAATTGCAAGTCAACTTTTTTTTTTTCAAATTAGCTGAAGACATAAACCGATAGATGGGAAACCTCGGGATACATGAGTGTCGATCACGAGGTTTGAAATTAGTGCCGCCTCCCTTCTCCAAAACAAGGGAATTATCAGTATCATTTGTATATATTAAATTATATAAATGGAGTGAACGTAGCAAAAATACAAACATGGCAGTAGAATAGTAAATAGCACAATACGGTCATCAATAAAATATCAGCCAATCTCTGAATTATTTTTGCCAAATAGCCCCTTAATATACATTCGAGATAACCTGTGGGACACGACTCAAAATTGGTTCATCAAGTTATTTGATTATCATGTTGATGTTGAGTGTTTCGTTAGGAAGATAAAACTGCCTGATATTACTTTCGACACTTTCTCATTCGTAAATTCAAGAATCATGAAATCCAGTTAAGAAATTAATAATTATAGTTTATAAAGATATGGGTCGCCTTGCTTGGTAGGCAAGAGGGGTAGGGTCGCTGCTCAGAAAGGTCAAGAATCTAATTAACGACGCACCCGCCAGAGAGGCATTTTGATTCCATGTTACATCGTATCAGGCGAAAAGGAGAGTACCTACTAGAAATGTCGCTTTGTGTATATATATTTATATATGCAATAACACACACACACATATATATGTATATATGTATATATATATTTATATATATATATGCATATATATTTGTGTATGTGTGTGTACTGGATATATATAAGTATATATGTATATGTATGTATATATATACAGATACACATATGCATATATGTGTATGTTTATGCATATATATCATTGTACATGTATATAAATGTATATATGAATCTCTCTCTCTCTCTCTTTCTCTCTATAAATATGTGTGTATATATATATACATATTCACATACGTATATATGTGTGTGTGTGTGTGTGTGTGTGTGTGTGTGTGTGTGTGTGTGAGTGTATGTGTGTGTGTGTGTGTGTGTGTTTGTGTGTTTTTTTGTGTGTACATGTATGTATATGCAAATGCATATATATATATATATATATATATATATATATATATATATATATATATATATACATATATTTACATATACATATATATATGTGTGTGTGTTTATATCTATATACGTTTATATACGTACACATAAACACACACACATACGTACATAAACACACATATGTATATGTATATATAATTATATGTACACACACACACACACACACATATGTATATATTTGTGCGTGTACACACATATACTGTGGACATATATATATATATATATATATATATATATATATATATATATATGCATATGTATAAATACATATATATTTACATACACAATGTGTGTGTGTGTGTGTGTGTGTGTGCATTTATTTGTATATGTATATATAAATACATACATATACAAATGGACACACGAACACACACACGCACACAAATATATATAAATATATATGTATATATATGTATGTATATATATATATATATATATATATATATATATATAGACTCATGTGTATAAGTATTTTTATGTGTTTGCATATAAACAAAAGTGTGAAAGTTTTGGCATATTACTTAAAAATCAGGACTCTGAGATCTGTAACAGGGGATTATGAAGTTTTGAATAGTTATTTATAGTGCATATACTATACTTTATACACACACACACACACACACATATATATATATAAATATATTTATATAAAAATATATATATATATATATATAAGGCGTTAAAATTCATCCAGGTGTTCGTCTGAGCTTCATATAATATGTATAATGAAGAAATTAAATTCGTGACGTTTCAACCTCAGAGGAGAAAAAGCTACTCTCAAAGTAGCAGCTGTAGCAAGGGGCGACGGAAGAATCATGTTTTTGGCGAAGAAATGGACGGGTGAGATTTTTTTTTTTTTTTTTTTTTTTTTTTTTTTTTTTTTTTTTTTTTTTTTTTTGTCCATAACGGTATTTTTGTCATATTATTCTTGTTATCGCAAGTACCGTCATTTAAATTAGTATTACCATTATCATCATTATAGTCATTATTATGATCCTGTGGTTATCTTAGATACCACTAATATTATTATCATTATTATCAGTATCATGATCTTTCACACTATCACAATTATTTTATTTATAATCGTTATCATTATTATAACATTTATGATTAATAACACTTTTTACCATCATTATCACTATTATCATTATGATTACCTTTATTAAATCTGTTATCACTATCATCATTACTGCCATTATTATCATTATTAATATCGCTATTACAACAACTATGATTGTGACTATCATATTCACAGTTTATTGCAATTATAATTGTTACTCTTGCAATCTTTATAACTATTAGTATTACTTGCATCATTACCATTGTTATTATCATTATCTTTATCATTATCATCAACATAACAATTATTATTGTCATCACCATTTTTATGGTTATTATTTTTTTTTTTTTACTGTTATGATTACCATAACGATTACTATTATCAATACTATTACTTTGATTGCTGTTATTACTGTTATTATTATCATTATTATTATTATAATTATTATTATTTGTGTTATTATTATTATTATTATTATTATTACTATCATTATTATCCTTTTTGTTATGATTATTATCATCGTTATTATTATTATCATTATTATTATTATTATTATTATTATTATTATTATTATCATTATTATTATCAGTATTATTAGTAGTAGTAGTATTATCATTACTGTTATTATTATTATTAATATAATTATCTTTACAATTATTACTATCATTATCATTATTACTATTATCATCATTATAATATTATTATTATAATTATTATTATCAGTAGTAGTAGTATCGTTATCATTATTATCATCATCTTTTTCCTTATTATTATCATCTTTTTTCATTAATATTATCATTATTAATATCATTATTATCAAAATCATTGTTATTGTCATTACTATCATTATCATCCTTGTTATTATCATTTTATTATCATTATTATTATAATTATCATTATAATTATTATTATAATTATCATTATAATTATTATTATAATTATCATTATAATTATTATTATAATTATCATTATAATTATTATTGTTACTATTATTACCATAAATTATTATCATTACTATCACTATCATTCTTATTTTTATTGCTATCAGTATTATTATCATTTTTATTATTATCATTACTATTATTACTAGGTTATCATTATTAGCTTTATTATTATCATTCTCGTTATTATTGTTATTATTATGGGATTTTAAGCATTTCTGCACTGGCTGGTCTTATTGCCGTTTTTCTTCCTGTTAGGCTAACAGGTGTCCTTCTCCTTTAAAGTTTTAGCACTTTTCTCAGTATTCGTACCGTCCCCAATAAAGCAGTCTTCTGCAGTACTCCAACCTTTGACACAATGTCCATATTTTCAATCCAACATTCAAGATCTTTTGTAACGCTTCCGAGGGCACCAATCACTACCAGAACAACTTTTGCACATCGCAGTTCCCACAACCTTTTTATTTCTCTTTTCAGATCTTGGTACTTTTCTACCTTCTCTAAGTCTTTTTCTGCAATCCTCGTATCCGCAGGTACAGCAATATCAACTATTAGAGCCTCTTTCTTTTCCTTATGAATTACTATAACATCTGGTCTTCTTGCCTGAATGACATTATCACATTGTACATTGATATCCAACAGAATTTTCACGGCCTCGTTCTCAACAACACCCTCTGGGGTGTGTTCATACCACTTATCTGAATGCTGAAGCCCATGTTTCCTACATGAATCCCAGTGTACTTTCTTTGCCACGTTATCGTGACGTTTTTTGTACTCTTTCTGAGCTAATTTCTCGCACTCTGAAACAATATGTTGTATGCTTTCACCTCGTTTACCACACATTCTACACAGTGGACTGTCGCTGCTCTTATCTATATTATGCTTCACGTAGTTGGTCCTAATTTGCTTGCTCTTGTGCAGCACATATGACAGCTTCCGTTCCAACCTTCAAATCACTCCTTGACAGCCATTCCCAAGATTTAACCCTGTCTACCTTTTCTGGCATCTCTCTAACGAATTGCCCATACATTGCCTTTCCTGTCCATTTCTGTTTGAGCTCTTCTGCCTTTCTCCTTTTGAATTCTTCCTTCTCCATTGTCTCCTCTGTCTGTATGGTTCCTGATGCACACACACCTCTTATCAACAACTCTTCTGAGTTTGCCACATAAAAACCTAAGCTGTTTTCTTCTCCTTTTACACATTGTTCCACACTGATAAGGCCACGACCTCCTTCCTTCCTTTTTATATATAGTCTGTCTACATCACTCTTTGGGTGCATGGCACCATACATTGTCAGGTTTTTTCTTGTCTTTCTATCGATACTATTCAGTTCTTTCTCTCTCCAGCATATTATTCCTGCTCCATATCTGAATATTGCTACTGCCCAGGTATTAATTGCAGTTATCTTGTTTCTTCCATTCAACTTGGACTTTAGAATTAACCGCAGCCGTCGCTTATACTCCTTCATTGTTTTTCTTTCATTTCATTCTCCTTCACCTTATCTAATTCCACAATACCCAGATAAGTATATCCTTCTTGTCCAACTTCTTTTATTATCTCATCATTCGGTAATTCTATGCCCTCACATCTAACAATCTTCCCTCTTTTTAGGACTAGAACCCCACATTTCTTGATTCCAAATTCCATGCCTATATCATTACTAAAAATGTGAGTAGTCTGTATAAGGGAGTCTATCTGTTCTTCACTCTTGGAATATAGTTTTAAATCATCCATAAAGAGTAGGTGATTAAGTTTATACTCCTTTGTCCCCCACTCATATCATACATTTACCTTTCTGAGTAATGACGATAATGGTATCATGCTCAAGACAAATAATAATGGTGACAAACTATCCCCTTGGAATATCCCTCTTTTAACATCCACATCGCCAAGTTCCTCTCCATTGGAAGTTAAGGACAACTTCCACTGCACCATGCTTCTTTGCAAGAACTCTCTCACGTTACCAGCTATTCCAAACATTTCCATGCACTCACTAATCCAACTATGGGGAACGAAGTCATACGCTTTCTTATAGTCTACCCACGCCATAGCCAGACTAGTGTGCCTTTTCTTGCAATCCTTTAAGATTGTTTTGTCAATCAATAACTGATCTTTTGTACCCCGGCTCTTTCGCCTGCAGCCCTTCTGTTCATCAGGTAGTAGATGTTCTTTTTCTAGGTAATCGTACATTTGATCAGCTATGATTCCTGTCATCAGTTTCCACATCAGTGGAAGGCATGTTATCGGCCTATAGTTCTCAACCGCATTCCCTTTCTTGGGATCCTTCTGGCACAACACAGTCCGTCCATGTGTTAACCATTTGGGAAGGGAATCCGTTCCCATCAAAATCTTATTTAGTTGGTCAGCAATTATGTCGTGCATGTTGGTCAGGTTTTTGATCCAATATCCCTGGACACCATCTTTGCCTGGAGCCTTCCAGTTTGGCATTTTCTTAGCTTGTTTTCTGACATTTTCAATACTTATAGTGACCCCTTCCTGTAAGTGTCTCCCTTTAACTTCATCCTTTAACTCAGACAGCCATTCTGCACCTTTGTTATGTTCCTTCTCCACTGTCCAAATATCACCCCAAAACCTTCTACTCTCCTCAGCATCTGGTACCTCGTTTGTTCTAGCTTCACCCCCATTCATTTCCTTGTAATTTTTTTTCTGGTCAATACTAAATGTTCGATTTTGTCTGAACTGGTTAATCCTTTGATCGTATCTCTTAATTTTTGCACTTTTGGCAATCATTCTTTGTTTCAATTCTTCAATCACAGTTTTAATACCTTTCTTATTCACCCGATATTTCTCTTTCAGTCCCTGCAATTTTTTACTTTTCTTGTGGCTGAGTTCACCTCTTAGGTCTCTCTCTAGTATGTTTACATCTTTCCTTATTCTTTTGATATCATCTTCAATGCGGCGTTTCCACCAAGTATCTTTCTTAGCTCTAAATTCCGGCTTCTTTAACCCTAGCTGTTTTGCAACCCATACAGTTGCTGCCCTTATCAATTCATTAGTTTCTGTGATGTTTTTGGTTTCAATGTGACGAATCACTTGATTTACTCTATTCATTTCTCTCTTTAGTTTGTTCTTATCAACCTTTTTAAAGGATATTCCTTCTGCTGTTCTCTTTTCAACATAAATTTTTCTTAGATTCTCAACAATTACCCTTTGACTCTCAGACAAGATATTCTCTAACACATCATCTTCAACAACAAACCCACCATTTTGCTGATCATTTTCCTCCACATTTACATCATTCACCAAATTTTCCTCAACATCGACATCCACAAAGTTTTCGTTATTTATCTGGTCTCTACCATCCTCCTCATCATTACTAGCTTCTCTTTCCTCTTCCTCTATAACACTTCTTTTTATCATTTCCAACTCAAGTTCTGAAAGCCAACCGTTCTTTCTGATGGCTCTGGCCTGGTCACATATACGTTGCTCAGTCGACTCAAACCCTCCTCGGTTCCTCCATTCTCTGAACATTCTTTGCCTGTATCCTCTGATAGGTTTTCCATTTTCATCAAATAGTTTACTTCTGCAAAAACATTTCATAAATACTTTATTTACTTTGTTCTGACAGTATTAGGATAACGACCGGGTCTCCGCTGTCGAACCGGAGAACACCTGCCGGGCGAGTGACCTTCACATAAAGTTCCAGCCCCATTCACGCCGTTGTCTGTGTTATTTTGATTTGACATTACACTCATAAAGAGGATTGTGGTGATAGGGTGTCACAACCACCAGTATTTTTAACGTGATACCACCCATGAGACAGACTAACCCCCGCCGGATGCCAACCCGGTACTTCATGGTCTCGGGGGGATTATTAATATTATTATTATTATTATTATTATTATTATTATTATTATTATTATTATTATTATTATTATTATTATCATCATTATTATTATTATCATTATTATTACATTTACTATTATTACTGTTCCTATTATCGTTCTGACAAGGTATTGGACATGTATACCTTCCTCCTGACGCTGTCCCTGCTCAGCTTCGCTCTCGCAGGCGGCCTCTACCCTCCATCCGCCGTCACGTGTCAGCCTCGAACCGAGCAAATCACTCTTGATTATTGTTATAATCATTATTACTACTTGTGTTGTTACAAATATTTTCATTTTAATAATTATTATTATCATTATTAGTATAATGATTGTTATAATTATAATTATTATTATTACTATTATTATCACTATTATCATTATTATTATTATTATGATCATTACTATCTCTAATATTATTGTTATTAATATTGTTATCATCATCATCGTTATTATTGTCTTAAATTTTTATTACTATTATTATTATCATTATTATTATCATTATCATTGTTATTACCATCCTCATTTTAATCTTTGTTATTACTATTATTGTCAAAATTATTATCATTACAATTATCATGATTGTTATTTATTATTATAATCTTCATTATCATATTTATTATTATAATCTTTATTACCATTATTTATTATAATTACTATTATTATTATTATAATTTCTATTATTACTATTATCATTATTATTTATATTATTGTTATTATTATTATTATAATTAAAATACTTTTTCGTAATTATTGCTGTTTATATTATTTTAGTCATTATTTTTATTATCATCATTATCATTTCTATTTATATTATTATCATTCTCATTATCATTCGTTTTATCATTATTATTTTTTTTATTACTATTATTATTATTATTATTATTATTATTATTATTATTATTATTATTATTATTATTACTATCATTAGTGTTGTTGTTGTTATTATTATTGTTATCATTACTATTATTATCATAATCATTAATATGTATATTTCTAATATTCATATTATAAATCTATATATGAATATATATAAATGAGTATATCTATCAACACACTAGCATATATATATATATATATATATATATATATATATATGTGTGTGTGTGTGTGTGTGTATATACAAATGTGTATATGTATAAATTACTGTCTATCTACACAAACACGCACACACACTCATATATGAGTATATCTATACACCTATATATACACACAAATGTATGTATACCTGTATGTATTAATAACTATCTAACTAAACACACACACATGTATATAAACCAACATAAAGCAGAGAATTCCATTGATTATAATTTTAAGAATGTCCCTTTTCTCAATATTATAGTCTGAAAATAGAATAGTGGAGATACTGAAAGACCTAATTTTATAGCAAAATTGTCATAAAGGTTGGGAGGAGGAAATGCATTAATTACATAATTATGTCTAGTATCTTAATATACATTGAATTCTTTTAGCCCTTCATGAGATCTTATTTTTGATATAAAATTTACAAATAAAGGAAACAAAGAGAGAACTGAAACTTAAAAGCGAGATCAGAGGATTTTTCAAAACTCCGTAATTGTAAAAGCCTTTTAAAGCAACTCCGCTGAAGCAGAAAATGGAGGCTATATTTTCCTTCTGAATTCATACATTTTATCATAATGCATTACAGAAAAAGAAAACAGGAAACAACAACGAAGTTCTATTCATTTATTGTCAATGTTCATATGAATATTAATTTCTTGAAAGCAGAAAGGATGTGATAGCAAAATCTTCCTCGTCTGTTTATTTGGTAAATGTTAAGTTTCAACCAGCCTCCGACTTTCGAAACCCTTTTTTTGGAGTGTAATTTCCCCTCGTAGTTTAACGCTGTTATGCTGTTGCTTTCCGTCGCATTTGACTCGTTGATGAGTAGCGGAACTTGTATTCCCCGACGGCAAAGTTGATAAAATGTGTAAGATTCGGCTTCGCACTGTATTAAGGAAGGGGGGGGGGGGGGGATTAGCATGACTTACACACAGAAAAACAGAAGAAAAACACTAAATTTACTTAAAATCGGGTTTGCTGAAACTCTACGGGGACAGTGGCCATGTTTCACCTATGCAATTACGGTATACAATTCGGCGGTTAAATCCGGGATTAATTTTTGCCTGATTGACGGACAATACAAATGAATCAAACCATGTTTGGGCACAATCAACTTTTTAATATGAAATGCGTTTCGAAAGTTTCCAGATGACCGTTTCAAATTCATACACAAGCTTCATTAATATTTCCTCTAATGACAACGGTATTTTGATTGACTGCGATCATAAATACAAAGCAAACAAACAAACAAAAAAAAAGCGCTACTGACAGTTACGTGTCGCGCACGGAGACAGTGCCGCAACGGCACACGCAGTCTCCGTGAATTTTATTCTCAAACAAAAAACAAACACATTTTTGTAACAGACCTTGCAAACTTTAGTGATGATTGTCGTCAAATATGGTAACCGTTCAATACTTATACTTGTCTTAAAATGTAAGATGGAACTTATTGACCTTTGCCTTAGCCGAAAATACTTCTGAGGCCGTGGCGAGGCTTCAGGCCGCGCAGCCAAGCCTTATTGCTCGTCCCGCGGAATTATGAAAGCTTTAGCCTGATTTCGTCGCGCGCGGCCACGACACCCACTGCGGTCGGTTGCAATAGCCAAATCGGCAATAATTTGTATTAATAATGCACGTATTATTATCCTATTAAAAGTATGCATTTTTATTACATTAATTGGCTTATTACTTGAAATGTACTACGTGCAATAACTATGTAGATTTCGCCGGTTCTCGTTAAACGTTACTTATATTTTACTAACCTTATATCGTCCCGTCTCCGTTATTAAGCTTTACAATAACACGTCCTCGGCGTAGCAATATTTCCAGTTATACGTGTATTTCGCAATTTGTAAACATTTCTGCCAGCTTCTATATATATATATTTTTTTTTTTTTTCACACGTACACTTCCTTGGCCACCGGACAGATACTCACTGAAGGTTTTTCATGGGCGAGGGCAGGGCTTTCCGAAAAAACGGTTTTTGATTGGTCAGAAAACTCTGACGTCATTGCCTGAAGTTTTCATTGGCTAGAATTTCTCAGTCTGTAACACCGCATAATCGCTAAGTTGTCAGTAATTGGTCGTTATACATGGTGTCCTTGTCTTGCTGTTTCAGACATCAATAATTTATTATCGGTATTTCAGAAGAAATATGTCTTTACGTACGCGAAAAAAAAGGTATTTGCTTTTTATTAGGTTTTATTTTATCATATGCATACAAGCAATCAGGTAAGTGTGACCTCTTTCCCGATTTTAATCGCTCTCTGAAGAACTATCATCCAGAGGGAGGGGGGGCAGGTGACGGAAGAATTCTTTCTTTCCCGCCTTGCGGCGGGTATAATTCTGCCGCTTGTGAAAAAAATAAATGAATCAATTCTTTTTCATGAAATTTGATGAATAAATAGCGGGTCAGGTATTGCGTTATATACTCGGCCCTAATACCTGGCCGCTTGACCCATTCTTTAACGTCCCTCCACATCCTTTCAATAGTTTGTGTGTGTATTTGTGGGTCTGGGTCTACAAAGTTCTCAGAATGATTAATACTCAGATGTTTGTAACCATGGTGTTGTAGGTTACGGTAGGCAGCCCATCCATCACTGTATATCACACTGTATGAGCGTGTCTGCACTGCGGTCAGTGCCAACCAATGGCACAATTAATTTCCTTTTACTCACACGCTCAATACCCCCAAAGACCCACACCTGGCTCTTCTTCTTTATGATTTGCGAAGTTCTAGCTTCGCCCGGGACCTGGCTCAACTGTCTGCCCCTATTATACTTACGGCGCACGAGCAGCGTCTCGTCGATCTCAAGTATTACACCGACACCTCCTATTGAATTTTGATTTTGTAACCAATATTCGGTTACTTCAGAACAAAAACTCCTCCAATCTACGCTACTAAGCTTAGACATACTAATACATTTAATAATGTGTGCGTGATCCCAATGTTTTTTGTAGCCAATGATTCACAAACAAAATTTCTTTAAAAGGTTCCAAATGTGTCCCCTGCAGAAACGTGCCTTTGTAATCGCTGGTCGAGAAAACGCAACTTTTACGCCGTTTTGTCTTTGCTATTTTTTCCATCTGCCACAATACCACATATGTCGATCTTCACGATATTTGCAAGGTAAATCGCAATGCGGGCAACTTACCGCTCTTGGCAAAACACCGTGTGCTCTCAGGAACTCTACAGCATATCATTTTTTTTCTTCAAAATAATCAGATATAACTCTATAGTAATGCGGGTCACAACCTACGCACCTGAGATCCATTTTGAGCAAAGATTTGGTATAATTGCTTTCCTTGCCTTGTGATTGGTTTATAGCATTTCCTGTAATGTTTTTGGCTCTCGTAACAAATGTCACGCGTATGTGGTATAGAATAAAAGTTTCAAAAGGTTTCGTGCGCTGTTCATGCGGTAACATTGTTGATTTTGAAAATCGCGCGCAATATCTTCAGTTCCCTCTTGCCCGTAATATGGACCATACACATCGATTTGCGCAGAGTAAGAAATGTCATAGTTACTGTAAATACTCGATTTTATGATGGTATTACTCGTGTATTGTCAGACATTTTAATGTAGAATGAAAATCACCTTCATGTAAGTTTATGCGGAATTTTTGTAGTTACGAAATGAAAGTATTACAATAAATGAACCAAAATAAAACGGTATCATTGTTTTGTTTAGAAAAAGTAGGAAAGGATATCGGATGGCGATTTTTAAAATATTGAGATTTGGGGCTCTGTGACACTTGCGTGTCCAATAACTTCGTTATTTCTGATTTGCGACGGAAGTTCATAGAAGATAAGTTTCTTAGATTTATTTGCTCTATCACATGCATATATTTATTTCCGGTTTAAAGACGGCTAGTCAGAACTTTACCTATACCGTTTATTTAATATGGTGCTGTTAAAACGTGCTTTTACTCAATAATGTAAATTCATACCAAAAATGTTTTCCTAAGTGAAATGAGCACGTGCCATCCTCCTCTCGTGTCCTCGCCCACCTCTCTCAGTTTCCTCCGTTTTAGCTCACCTTTGACTGCTTGGCTTGTCCAGCATAAAAGGCCCACTCTGTGACAGGAATGTTGTCACTCTCCATTCAGTCTGACAAAGCAAAGGCTATGTATACCTTCCTCCTGACGCTGTCGCTGCTGAGCTCCGCTCTCGCAGGCGGCCTCTACCCTCCAACTGCCACCGCATGTCAGCCTCAAACCGAGCAAATCACTCTTACCAGGACCACCGTAGAACCCGTTGTTAAGCAAGCAACCACGCTGGAGCTGCAGCACCAACACCACGACGTAAAGGTGACCAGCTTCGTGGTGGAAAGACCGACTTTCACGCAGACCTTGCAAGTGACGCTCACCCCCGACCCTTCCATAGTCACTCAAGTCAGCTTGGTCACCTCAACGGCCTTCCGCACCAAGCTGGCCGTCGCCCGAACCACCACCGAGACTGTGCAGCTTTTGGCCAGCGAACTTGCCGTGGAGGACAGGACACTCACGCAGACGGCGATACTGCTGGACACCAAGACGCACACGCTGACACGACTCAGCCTGGAGACGGCCTTCTCCACCATCTCCGTTACGGACACTCAGCAGGTACTGGTCACAGAGACCGAGAAGGTGCCACACTTTGTCACCCAGACTACTCGCCAAACCTTCGTGTTCTTGGAAACCCAAACTGTCACGAGTTACAAAGATCTTCAGCTGGAAAAGACGGTCACCGTTACAGAGCACGAGTACGTTACCAAGTGTTACCAACCCAAGATCACTTATGGACACTAAATTAGACAATGTGAAGAATTTTTATTATTATGTTAAGATGAAATATGTCTATAAAGAACTGTTTTACAATTAGATGTTTCGTTTCACCATCAAAAGGACACGATAAAGCTTGATTTTTATAGTATGTTTCTATATGAAACCATGGTGCACTAACTAGCAGGAATTTAAGTAAGAATGGAACAATAGAAGCTCATTCCCAGAAAGAATTAATCCAGTGCACCATCTAAACTATGCTCATTGTCGTTCCCCTACATTACCCTAAGGTTTATTTTATGGATTTTGTTTTCCCTTCTTACAAAGTCCGTATTTCCTTTCATCACGTTCTTTATAAACTTATAAATGGGAAATTACGTTTGAAATTGACGCCGCCTTCCTCTTCCAAGGCAAGGGCATTATCAGTATCCTTTTTATATATTGAAATATATAAACGGAGGGAACATAACAAAAATACACACAGGGCAATAGTAAATAACACAATACGCCTATCAGTAAGAAATCAGCGAATGCCAATTATCCCCTTAATACACATTCGAGATGGCCTGTGTTTCTTAACATGTGGCTTACGACTCAAAATTAGATATTTGATTATTATGTTGATGTTTAGTGTTTCCTTAGAGGGATAAAACAGTCTGTTATTACGTTTAACACTTCCGCTTCCATAAATTCAAGACAGTCATGAAATGTGTTGAGAAATTAATGATTATAGTGTTTAAAGATATGGGCGCCATGCGTGGCAGGCGAGAGTGCAAAGGTCGCCGCCCAGAAAGGTCAAGAACCTCGACCTAATTAACGAGGCGCCCGCCAGAGAGACATTTTGATTTCATTTCACATCGTGTCAGACGGAAAGGGAAGAACTTAATAGAAATGTTGTCATGAATATGTATGTCACTCTCTCTCTGTATATATATACATATACACATATACATGTACATGTGTATATGCATATATATATATATACATAAACACATATACATGTACATGTGTATATGTATATATATACATATTGATATAAATTATATAATCATTTATATAAATTATATTATTATACGTATAATGTATATAATTATGAACACACACATATGCATATGCATATATATGTGTGTGTGTGTGCTTATGTATGTGTATGTATGACCTAAAAATAACTAATGGAAAAATCAGGTTGCTATTGACCCGTGCTAGGATAAAGGTGTGTAATTTAGGAAGCGAAATAACAATTAATCAAGTGCTTATTAACTATGGCCTTATTGCAGTTCAGTTTAGATTTCATGCAATCTACTGGTACTTTAATTTTATTTTGCTTCAATTATAGATAATTAAATGAAATCAGGATTAACCCGAATTCACCATCTTGTTGGTAGTTTTATATTTTCTAGATAATGTTTGGCTCACAGACGCATGTTCAAGTATTCGTGTACACATATACTTATGAAGAAAACATTATCAATACGCCTACACACTAATGTATCTATCTGCTTGCTCACCTATATATATCTCTATATATGTGTATGTGCATATATCCATACATGCATAGATATATGTATATGTACAGTTTAGGAAGCCAAATAAAAATAAGTAAGGCATTATTATGGCCATTTTGCAGTTCAGTTTAGATTTAAGCAATCTACTTCATTTCGTGTTGTTTCGATTTTGGATATTACAAATGAAATTAGGATTTACCCGAATGCGCCTGGATTCTGGTAGATGTTTCCAGACTTTATAGTAATTGAAAAGATTTAAGTTATCAAACAGTTTTATATTTTCTACAGATTGTTTTAGATTTTTATGACAAACAATCCCTCTTTGGCTCAAAGACACGTACAAGCATGCACGGTAATATGCACATAAATACATACATACACACATGTACACATACACACACATACATAAATATGAATATATGTTCATATTATATGTATGTGCGTGTGTGTATATATATACACACATGCATATCTGTGTGTACATATATGCATATATGTATGCATGTGTATATAAACATATATACACATGCATACATGTATATATATATATATATATATATATATATATATGAATATATGTTTATGTATAAAGGAGTATGTCTATCCACACACGCACACACACACACTCACACATATATATGAGTATGTCTATATATACACATATATACACACAAACATATGTATACCTATATGTATGAATATCTGTCTAACTAAACACACACACACATATATAAACTAATAGACTGCAGATAATTCCATTGATTTAAAATTTTATGAATATCCCCTTAAATTTTATGAATATCCATTAATTAATCTTAGGGTATTGTAGTGACAAAGACAATGAGCATAGTTTAGATGATGCACTGGATTATTTCTTTCTGGGAAGGAGCTTTTATTGTTCCATTCTTACTTAAATTCCTGCTAGTTAGTGCACCATGGTTTCATATAGAAACATACCATTAAAATCAAAGTTTATTGTGTCCTTTTGATGGTGAAACGAAACATCTACTTGTAAAACAGTTCTTTATAGACATATTTCATCTTAACATAATACAAAATCTTCCCATCGTTCTAATTTATTGTCCATAAGTGATCTTGGGTTGGTAACACTTGGTAACGTACTCGCGCTCTGTAACGGTGACCGTCTTTTCCAGCTGAAGATCTTTGTAACTCGTGACAGTTTTGGTCTCGGAGACCACGAAGGTCTGGTGAGTGGTCTGGGTGACAAAGTGAGGCACCTTCTCGGTCTCGGTGACCAGTACCAGCTGAGTGTCCGTGACGGAGAGGGTGGAGAAGGCCGTCTCCAGGCTGAGCCGCGTCAGCGTGTGCGTCTTGGTGTCCAGCTGTATCGCCGTCTGCGTGAGGGTCCTGTCCTCCACGGCAAGTTCGCTGGCCAAAAGCTGCACAGTCTCGGTGAGGCAGTGGTGGTTCGGGGGACGGCCAGCTTGGTGCGGAAGGCCGTTGAGGTGACCAAGCTGACTTGGGTGACTATGGAAGGGTCGGGGGTGAGCGTCACTTGCAAGGTCTGCGTGAAAGTCGGTCTTTCCACCACGAAGCTGGTCACCTTTACGTCGTGGTGGTGGTATTGCAGGTTCAGCGTGGTTGCTTGCTCAACAACAGGTTCTACGGTGGTTCTGGTAAGAGTGATTTGCTCGGTTCGAGGCTGACAGTTGGTGGTAGATGGAGGGTAGAGGCCGCCTGCGAGAGCGGAGCTCAGCAGCGACAGCGTCAGGAGGAAGGTATACATGGCCTTTGCTTTGTCAGACTGAATGGAGAGTGACAACATTCCTGTCACAGAGTGGGCCTTTTATGCTGGAGAAGCAAAGCAGTCAAAGGTGAGCTAAAACGGAGGAAACTGGGAGAGGTAGGAGAGGAGACGAGAGGAGGATGGCACGTGCTCATTTCACTTAGGAAAACATTTCTGGTATAAATTTACATTATTGAGTAAAAGCACGTTTTAACAGAACCATATTAGATAAACAGACGAGGAACATTTTGCTATCACATCCTTTCTGCTTTCAAGAAATTAATATTCATATGAACATTGACAATAACTGAATATAACTTCGTTGTTGTTTCTTGTTTTCTTTTTCTGTAATGCATTATGATAAAATGTATGAATTCAGAAGGAAAATATAGCCTCCATTTTCTGCTTCAGCGGAGTTGCTTTAAAAGGCTTTTACAATTACAATTTTGAAAAATTATCTGATCTCGCTTTTAACTTTCAGTTCTCTTTTTGTTTTTCTTATTTGTAAATCTTATATCAATAATAAGATCTCATAAAGGGTTAAAACATTCCAATGTATATTAAGATACTAAACATAATTATGTAGTCAATGCATATCCTCCTCCCAACCTTTATGACAATTTTGCTATAAGATTAGGTCTTTCGGTATCTCCACGATTCAATTGTCAGAACTATAATATCAAAAAAGGGGATATTCATAAAATTTTAAATCAATGGAATTATCTGCAGTCTATTAGTTTATATATGTGTGTGTGTGTTTAGTTAGACAGATATTCATACATATAGGTATACATATGTTTGTGTGTATATATGTGTATATATAGACATACTCATATATATGTGTGAGTGTGTGTGTGTGCGTGTGTGGATAGACATACTCCTTTATACATAAACATATATTCATATATATATATATATATATATATATATATATATATATATATATATACATGTATGCATGTGTATATATGTTTATATACACATGCATATATATACACACAGACATGCATGTGTGTATATATATACACACACGCACATACATATAATATGAACATATATTCATATTTATGTATGTGTGTGTATGTGTACATGTGTGTATGTATGTATTTATGTGCATATTACCATGCATGCTTGTACGTGTCTTTGAGCCAAAGAGGGATTGTTTGTCATAAAAATCTAAAACAATCTGTAGAAAATATAAAACTGTTTGATAACTTAAATCTTTTCAATTACTATAAAGTCTGGAAACATCTACCAGAATCCAGGCGCATTCGGGTAAATCCTAATTTCATTTGTATTATCCAAAATCGAAACAAGACGAAATGAAGTAGATTGCTTAAATCTAAACTGAACTGCAAAATGGCCATAATAATGCCTTGCTTATTTTTATTTGGCTTCCTAAACTGTACATATACATATATCTATGCATGTATAGATATATGCACATACACATATATAGAGATATATATAGGTGAGCAAGCAGATAGATACATTAGTGTTTAGGCGTATTGATAATGTTTTCTTCATAACTATGTGTACACGAATACTTGAGCATGCGTCTGTGAGCCAAACATTATCTAGAAAATATAAAACTACCAACAAGATGGTGAATTCGGGTTAATCCTGATTTCATTTAATTATCTATAATTGAAGCAAAATAAAATTAAAATACCAGTAGCTTGCATGAAATCTAAACTGAACTGCAATAAGGCCATAGTAAATAAGCACTTGATTAATTGTTATTTCGCTTCCTAAATTACACACCTTTATCCTGGCACGGGTCAATAGCAACCTGATTTTTCCATTAGTTATTTTTAGGTCATACATACACATACATAAGCACACACACACACACACACGTATATATGCATATGCATATGTGTGTTCATAATTATATACATTATACGTATTATAATATAATTTATATAAATAATTATATAATTTATATCAATATGTATATATATACATATACACATGTACATATATATGTGTTTATGTAGATATATATGCATTTACACAAGTACATGTATACGTGTATATGTATATATATACAGAGAGAGAGTGATATATACATATACATGACAACATTTCTATTAAGTTCTTCCCTTTCCGTCTGACACGATGTAAAATGGAATCAAAATGTCTCTCTAGCGGGCCCGTCGTTAATTAGGTCGAGGTTCTTGACCTTTCTGAGCGGCGACACTTGCACTCTCGCCTGCCACGCATGGCGCCCATATCCTTGAACACTATAATCATTAATTTCTCAACACATTTCATGCCTGTCTTGAATTTATGAAAGCGGAAGTGTCAAACGTAATAACAGACTGTTTTATCCCACTAAGGAAACACTAAACATCAACATAATAATCAAATATCTTGATCTAATTTTGAGTCGTAAGCCACATGTTATGAAACACAGGCCATCTCGAATGTGTATTAAGGGGATAATTGGCATTCACTGATTTCTTACTAATGGCCGTATTGTGTTATTTAATATTGCCCTGTTTGTATTGTTGCTATGTTCACTCCGTTTATATATTTCAATATATAAAAATGATACTGATAATGCCCTTGCCTTGGAAGAGGAAGGCGGCGTCAATTTCAAACGTAATTTCCCCTTTATAAGTTTATAAAGAACGTTATGGCTGTTCCTTGAACTTACCGTTTTAATGTAGGGTAATGTAGCGACAAAGACAATGAGCATAGTTTACATAATGCACTGAATTTTTTTTTCTTCTGGAAATGAGTTTTTATTGTTCCTTTTTCACTTAAATTCCTACTAATTAGTGCATCACGTTTTCATATAGAAACATTATACTATAAAACTTTGTCGCGTCTTTTGATGGTGAAAGGAAACATCTAGTTATAGAATAGTTTTTTTTTATAGATATATTTCATTTTTACATACTGATAAAAAATCTTCACACGGTACTGATCTATCGTTCTAATTTAGTATCCATAAATGATCTTGGGTTGGTAACACTTGGTAACGTACTCGTGTTCTGTAATGGTGACCGTCTTTTCCAGCTGAAGATCTTTGTAACTTGTGACAGTTTGGGTCTCGGAGACCACGAAGGTCTGGCGAGTAGTATGGGTGACAAAGTGAGGCACCTTCTCGGTCTCCGTGACCAGTACCAGCTGAGTGTCCGTGACGGAGAGGGTGGAGAAGGCCGTCTCCAGGCTGAGCCGCGTCAGCGTATGCGTCTTGGTGTCCAGCTTTATCGCTGTCTGTGTGAGGGTCCTGTCCTCCACGGCAAGTTCGCTGACCAAAAGCTGCACAGTCTCGGTGAGGACGGTGGTGGTTCGGGCGACGGCCAGCTTGGTGCGGAAGGCCGTTGAAGTGACCAAACTCACTTCTGTAACTATGGAAGGGTCAGGGGGTGAGCGTGACTTGCAAGGTCTGCGTGAAAGTCGGTCTTTCCACCACGAAGCTGGTCACCTTTACGTCGTGGTGTTGGTATTGCAGGTTCAGCGTGGTTGCTTGCTCAACAACGGGTTCTACGGTGGTCCTGGTAAGAGTGATTTGTTCGGTTCGAGGCTGACAGTTGGTGGCGTATAGAGGGTAGAGGCCGCCTGCGAGAGCGGAGCTCAGCAGCGACAGCATCAGGAGATAGGTATACATGTCCATTACCTTGTCAGAACGAAAGTAGATTGACATCATTCCTGTCACAGAGTGAGCTTTTTATGCTGGACAAGCAAAGAAGCAAATGGTTAAACACAGAGGAAACTAGGAGAGGTGGGAGAGAGGGAGACGAAAGGAGGACAGAACGTGCTCTTTCCCCTTTTTCTTGTTTTTATTTTTTTATTTTATTGTTTTTTGTTTATTAAATTGTTGCATGTGTACCAAGGGAAACATTTTGTTATGGATTGCACTATAAGTTAACGACAATCTTTATAAGATCCTATAAAATAAACAGACTATTTTGTAAACGTTGACAATAAATTAATATTTCTTTGCTGTTTTCCGTAAGTCCTGTTTTTCTTTTTTCTTTCTCTTTTTATTGCTTTATTCCATTATGAACACACTCATTTTCTGCAGAAATTATAAAATGTTCGAATTCAAGAGAAGGCAAACATAACCATCTCCTTTTTCTATTCTACGGAGTTGCTTAATAAGGCTTCTAGAACTGCAGAATTTTGAAGAATCATCTGATCTGGGTTTTAAGCCTCAGTTTTTTTATTTTCTTTCTCTTATTTGCAAATCTTATATTTCATATAAAATTTTATAAAGTGTTAAATGAATTCAGTGCATATTATGATACCGGAAATAATCATGTAGCTTATGCATATCCTCCTCCCAGCCTTTATCACGATTTACTGAAAGACTTGTACTTTCGGTAGCTTCACGATGCTGTTTTCAGGAATAAAATACTGAAAAAAAGGATTTTCATAAAATTCTAAATATATTGATTTCTCTGCAGTCTATTATTTTATATATAGACATACACACATATTTATATATCTATATACATCTATATATAAGTAGGTATATCAATATTCATGCATATATGTATACATATTTTTTTATATATGCATATATATATAGATAAGATATATGTCTATACATATATATGAATATATACAGGTACATATACATATATTCATGCATGTATGGATATATGTACACACACACACATACACACACATGTATATATATATATATATATATATATATAGAGAGAGAGAGAGAGAGAGAGAGAGAGAGAGAGAGAGAGAGAGAAATAGGTGAGTAGGCATATATATATATATATATATATATATATATATATATTAATGTGTATGTATATTACTTGATTGTGTCCTCATCCACACGCATATGTCTACACGAATACGTGCACATGTGTCTGTGAGCCAAGGAGGGTATGCTTTTCATTAAAACATTCTTTAGAAAATATGAAACTGTTAAAATTTAAATCTTATCAATTTCCAGGAAGTCTGGAGACGTCTACCAGAATGGTGTTGCATTCGGGAGAGCCCTGATTTGATTTAATTTTCCATAATTGAAGGAAAATATTAAGTACGAGTAGATTGCATGAAATCAGGAACTGATCAATTGTTATTTCGCTTCCTAAATCATACTTCATCCCTGGCACGGGTTAATAGCAACCTCATGTTTCCTTTATACTTATTTTTAGGTTATTCAAAAAGAGGCTAAGTCTTATTTCACATATTTTTTAGATGTCTGTAAAGGTGAATAATTTATTGTATGATACATTTTCTTTTGAAACCCTTAAGAAAAATGCAGTTAACTTTTTCATTTAGTAGTGGGTCTTCTGGTGTTTATCTCTGCAAATGACACATGATGATTTTGCCTGAAAATTTAACCTTTTTATTTAGCCCATGCATATTCACATACATATGCACATAATCAGTTTAGCTGAAATGAAAAAAAGTGTATGTATTGTGAACTTGGCGGATAGACATTGTTTTGATTTTTCCGTCACAGTTTCGTTGGAGTGAAACAAATAAATGTTTTGTTCTAAATTTATTTCAAAGAGGATTTTTGGTCGGCAACAGAATAGGAACATTTCACCATTTGAGCGAGTGTTGTGCACTTGTGGGACACACAGTCTGCGTGACCATCTTCGTGAGCGTGTGAGTGTTGGATCTGTATCGAGGAACATATTCCGTGCTCGTTGTCACGCTCGTCTCCTCGATGCTATCCACGACCTGCTGGGTCTCCAGCTGACTTACTGTCCAGGTGAGCGTCGAAAACTCGGTCTCCTGCACCGTAAGCGTGATATCGGCCAAACGCGTCTGGACCTCAGTCACGGTGTCAAAGTGGGTCTCGAGCACGGCGACGGTTTCCACGAGGGTGTGGTAGTTGGTTGCCGTTCGTGTGGCGACATCGAGGACGGTCTCGGTGAGTCTGTTGGTGACAGTCTCGATCTGCGTCACCGTGTATGGCACTTGAGTCTCGACCAGCTGGACCTCTGTGACGGTGGCATTGGACGGGGACGCAGTGACGGTGATGATGTGGGTGGCAGTAACGGGCAGTGTGGTTGTCTGGTAAACGGTCTTGAGATGAACGTGCGTAGCGACCAAGGGTTTCTCAAGGACCTCCAAATACGTGGCTTGTATTACTTTGTCTTCATACTGCACCTCCTGCTTCAAGGGACACACTAACGGTCTGTTCTCGAAATAGAGTCCGGCAGAAAACTGCACCAACACCAGCACGCACAAAGCAGAAATCTTAAACATGGTGTTTTCTCTTACTGTGATTTCGGAATTATGTAGCGTGCATGTCACTGTGTGTGGTTTTATACGCTCACGATGATGCAGAATGTATTTTTGGGAATGGGGTCACGTGGTCCTCGCACCTCCACTAAGTCATTGGTCGATAACCAAGTCTCGAAAAATGTAATTATAAAAATATGTTTGATTCTATATATTGCAGAAAGTGTCACGTTCGTTGATTAATTAAATCATTGCAACTCAACCTTAATAAATTATGGTGGAAACGATACCATAACTACAGAGCAGCATTACGGAATTGCATAAGAGATCAATCGTGCATTATTTTAGAGAACATGAATGTGAAGTCTTAAAAAAATGCACCATTTTTAATGCAGAGTATATGCATTAAATTTTAACTATAATTAAATATTGAAATCCCCTGCAATGGATATCTGAGTCGTGATTTTTAAGTGATATGCCAAAAAAAAAATCACACTTTTGTTTATATGTCAATACATACAATTACATATAAACGTAAGTCTGTATATATATATATATATATATATATATATATATATATACATACATACATACATACACACATATATGTGTATGTGTGTGTGTGTTAATGTATGCTTATACGTGTGACATACATGTACATATACAGTATGTATATACACACACATATCTGTATATATATGTATATATACATATACATATATATATATATACATACATCTATATATATAGTATATTTATACATGTATGTTCACAGTATATGAATATGTATGTGTGTATACATATTTGTATTTAACACACAGTATTTACATATAGATACCTACATATATGTAGGTGTATATACATATACATGTATGCATGTATATGAAGATATATATACATTACACACACACATATATATACATACACATATGTGTGTATACATACAATTATATATATATATATGTATATATATATCCATTTATACATGCATATGGATGTATGTGTGCTTATGTGGACATATGTAAATGTGTATATATATGCATATATATATAGATATATACATACATTTGCGTATATATACTTATATATAGAATTATATATATACATAAACAGACAGACATATGTATATGTGTATATGTCTATATAATTATATGTATATGTATACACAAATATATATTCATATATACATATACATACACACACATATATATGTGTGTCTGTGCGTATACTACATATATGTAAAATATGTATATATACATATACATAAATATATATACAGTGCACGCACATACATACACACACGTACACACACATACATATATATATATATATATGCATGTGTGTTTATGATTATATAATTTATATGTATAATAATATAATTTATGTATATAATTATATAATATATATATATATATATATATATATATCCGTGCATATACACATATACAAGTATTTGTGTATATGTATATATATACAAAGAGAGAGAGACATATACATATACTTGACATTTCTACTAAGTTCTTCCCTTTCCGTCTGACACGATGTAAAATGGAATGAAAATGCCTCTCTGCCGGGCGTGTCGTTAATTAGGTCAAGGTTCTTGACCTTTTTGAGCATCACTTGCACTCTCGTCTGCCACGCAAGGCACCTATATCCTTAAAAACTAGACCATCTCGAATGTATATCAAGGGGCTATTTCGCACTCGCTGTTATTTCACTGATGGCCGTATTGTATTATTTACTATTCTATTGTCCTGTCTGTATTTTAGCTATGTCCACTCAATTTATATATCTTGATTTTTAAAAAATAATAATACTGATAATTCCCTTGTCTTGGAAGAGGGAAGCGGGGTCAATTTCAAACCACGTGATTTCTTATCTATAAATTTATATAGAACTGGATTGCCGTTCTTTGAACGTAAGCTGCTGTGTAGGAATTTGAATTAACTTCTCTTTATAACCTTTTTTTTTCTTTTTCTTTTTTTGTTCCTGAGCACCGCAGAAGTATCATCGGCTCTCTTTTGTCTAATTCAAGCAGTTCTATATAATTTTTTGTACATGGAGTCAAGAGTCTCTTTTCAAACCACGTTATCGACACTCGTGTATCCCGAGGTTTCCCATCTATTGGTTTATGTCTTCAGCTAATCTAAACGAAAGTGGCTAGCCAGATATAGAACTCGATGAGGTTACTCGGTCTTAATCTAATGTTCAGGAATTTGAATGAACTTTTCTTTTTAACTCCATGTTTATTTTTTGACTGAATACCACAGAAATATCATCGGCTATAATTTGTTTAAGGGGAACATTTCTATATCATTTTTTGTACGTGGAGTCGAGTCTCTTCGGCATTGTTTCATTGATTTATTCCTACATACAGCGACGATTAGCTTTATTTTGAGTAAAAAGAAATGTGTAGGATATTCGTTTGTTAATCGAATTAAGGAAAGAACCGCCAAAGGCAAGGCCTCCGTCTGTACTGATTGAAGCGATATGTGGTCGACTGCGAATTGCAAACGCATGAACTGCCTGGCCAACATGGTCATTGGAAGGAGAGGTGAATGGATGAAAGGAAATATGGTTTTTGTAAGAAGGGGATAGAAAATCCATAAAATAAACCTTAGGGCAATGTAGGGGCAAAGACTACATTCTATGAGTGCACTCATATAATATATGAGTGCACCATGTTTTCATATAGAAACATGCTATAAAAATCAAACTTTATCGTGTTCCTTTGATGGTGAAACGAAACATCTAATTGTAGAACAGTTCTTTATAGACATATTTCATCTTCACATAATGATTAAAAATCTTCACATCATTCTAATTTAGTGTCCATAAGTGATCTTGGGTTGGTAACACTTGGTAACGTACTCGTGCTCTGAAACGGTGACCGTCTTTTCCAGCTGAAGATCTTTGTAACTCGTGACAGTTTGGGTTTCCAAGACCTCGAAGGTTTGGCGAGTGGTCTGGGTGACAAAGTGAGGCACCTTCTCGGTCTCGGTGACCAGTACCAGCTGAGTGTCCGTGACGGAGACAGTGGAGAAGGCCGTCTCCAGGCTGAGCCGCGTCAGCGTGTGCGTCTTTGTGTCCAGCTGTATCGCCGTCTGCGTGAGGGTCCTGTCCTCCACAGCAATTTCGCTGGCCATAAGCTGCACAGTCTCGGTAAGGACGGTGGTGGTTCGGGCGACGGCCAGCTTGGTGCGAAAGGCCGTTGAGGTGACCAAGCTGACTTGAGTGACTATGGAAGGGTCGGGCGTGAGCGTGACTTGCAAGGTCTGCGTGAAAGTCGGTCTTTCCACCACGAAGCTGGTGACCTTTACGTCGTGGTGTTCGTGCTGCAGGTCCAGCGTGGTTGCTTGTTCAACAACGGGTTCTACGGTGGTTCTGGTAAGAGTGATTTGCTCGGTTCGAGGCTGACATGCAATGGCGGATGGAGGGTAGAGGCCGCCTGCGAGAGCGGAGCTCAGCAGAGACAACGTCAGGAGGAAGCTATACATGTCTTTTGATTTGTCAGACTGAAAGGAGAGTGACAACATTCCTGTCACAGAGTGGGCCTTTTATGCTGGACAAGCAAAGCAGTCAAAGGTGAGCTAAAACAGAGGAAACTGGGAGAGGTGGGAGAGGAGACGAGAGGAGGATGGCACATGCTCATTTCACTTTTGTTTCGTTTTTTTTTTCTACGAGTTTTCTGCATTTATGCTTAGGAAAACATTTTTGGTATGAATTTACATTATTGATTAAAAGTACGTTTTAAACGAATCATATTAAATAAACAGACGAGGAAGGTTCTTCTATCACACCCTTTCTGTTTCAAGCAAATTAAGATGATTTATATGAACATTGACAATAAATGAACATAATTCTTTGTTGTTTCCTGTTTTCTTTTTCTGTAATGCATTATGATGAAATGTATGAATTCAGAAGGAAAATATAACCTCCATTTCCTGTTTCAGCGGAGTTACTCTAAAAGGTTTTTACAATTACGGAATTTTGAAAAATCATCTGATCTTGCTTTTAAGTTTCAGTTCTCTTTTTGTTTCTCTTATTTGTACATCTTATATAAAAAAAAATAAGATCTCATGAAGAGTTAATAAATTTCAATGTATATTAAGATGCTAGACATAATTATGCAGTCAATGCATATCCTCCTCCCAACCTTTATGACAATTTTGCTATAAAATTAGGTCTTTCGGTATCTCCACGATTCAATTTTCAGAACTATAATAGTAAGAAAGGAGATATTCATAAAATTGTAAATCAATGGAATTCTCTGCAGTCTATTAGTTTATATGTGTGTGTTTAGTTAGTCATACATTCATACATATATGTATACATATGTTTTTGTGTATATGTGTGTATATAGACATACTCATATATATGTGTGTGAGTGTGTGTGCATGCGTGTGTGGATAGACATACTCCTTTATACATACACATATATTCATATATATTTATATATATATATATATATATATATATATATGTGTGTGTGTGTGTGTGTGTGTGTGTGTGTGTCCGTGGTTTCTTTGCTTAGATCTCATTAGCAGTAACCTTTGGTTCTTTTATTTTGTTATCCTCTGGGATATAGATTATCTTGGGCTTGTTAAAACATAATACAGTATTTTCATAATTATATTGCTCAGAATGTACATCACAAATACACTGAATCGTATACGGTATCAGGAGTGCTTTCAGTGGAGTGTTGGAGGACGAACTATCCAAGCCAAAAACCGTCATGCAACTGGGGTGGAATAGCACAAGCAAGATAGCCGTTGGTAGAGCGGGCTGCAGCTATCAGCTACTCGGCGCAATTAGAGGCTGTAATAAATAGTTCCCGTTAAAATAGTTTTGTTCCTCATTTAACTTTCACCATATCACTTCACCGTATTTTGTTCATCTCACCATTCACCATTTGTTGAATATATAGATATATACACGCACAAGATGAACAAGAAATTAAATGGACTTACAAAGTGTTCAGGTGTGGAGCTCGGAGTAGAGTGGGAAACCATAGAATGGCAACCACCGACGATGGTTGACATGAGGCTTTGGTGGTGTCGAAACTGCCATCCGAACGGTGGAGGCGAACCAAAGGGACACTTACACCTCACACACACACCATATACGCACAACACATACGTACAATTATGCACAAAACGAGATAGTGAAACCATCACTAAAACACAAACCCTTTACAATATGTATGCATGTGTATATCTGTTTATATACACATGCATACATATATGCATATAAATACACATATACGTGTGTGTATATATATACACACATACATATAATATATACATATATACATATTTATGTGTGTGTGTGTATGTGTACATGTGTGTATGTATGTATTTATGTACATATTACCATGCATGTTTGTACGTGTCTTTGAGCCAAAGAGGGCATGTTTGTCATAAAAACCTAAAACAATCTGTAGAAAAATCTTTTCAATTACTATAAAGTCTGGAAACATCTACCAGAATCCAGGCACATTCGGGTGAATCCTAATTTAATTTGTATTATCCAAAATCGAAACAAGACGAAATGAAGTATGGCCAAAATGGCCAAAATTATGCCTTACTTGATTTTTATTTGGCTTCCTAAATTGTATATATACATATATATATATATATATATATATATATATATATGCATGTATTGATATATGCACACACACACACACACACACACACACACACACACACACACACACATATATATATATATATATATATATATATATATATATATATATATATATAGGTGAGCAAGCAGATAGATATATTAGTGTGTAGACGTATTGATAATGTCCTCTTCATACGTATATATGTACACGAATACTTGAACGTGCGTCTGTGAGCCAAAGAAGGTATGCTTATCATTTAAAACATTATCTAGAAAATATAAAACTACCAGCAAGAAGGTGAATTCGGGTGAATCCTGATTTCATTTCATTATCCATAATTGAAGCAAAATAAAATCAAAGTATCATTAGATTGCATGAAATCTAAACTGAACTGCAATAAGATTATAGTTAATCAGCACTTGATTAATTGTTATTTCGCTTCCTAAATTACACATCTTCATCCTGGCACGGCTCAACAGCAACCTGATTTTTCCATTATAGTTATTTTTAGGTTTATCATATTTATGGGAATATGTCTTTTTTCATATATATCTTTTAAGATTTCTTTTTGTAAAAGTGAATAATTGATTGTATGATTCATTTTGTTCTGAAACCCTAAAGAAAAATGCAGTTAACTTATGATTATTATTATAATTTTAGTATTGGGTCTTCTGGTGTTTATCACTGCAGCAAATGACTGATGATTTTGCTTGAAAATATATCCATTTTATTCAGTGCACGTATATTCACTGAACATCAGTAATTTAACTGAAAAAATGCATGTAATTTGCACTTGGCGGATAAACATTGTTTTGATTTTTTAATCACAATTTAGTTGGATTGAAAAAACGTATTTTGTTCGAAGCTCAATTTATTTCAAAGATTTTTTTTTGGTCGGTAAGAGAATATAATTATTTCACCATTTGAGCGAGTGTTGTGCACTCGGCGGACAGACAGTCTGCGTGACCATCTTCGTGAGCGTGTGAGTGTTGGATCTGTATCGAGGAACATATTCCGCTCGTCTCCTCGATGCTATCCACGACCTGCTGGGTCTCCAGCTGACTGACTGTCCAGGTGAGCGTCGAAAACTCGGCCTCCTGCACCGTAAGCGTGATATCGGCCAAACGCGTCTGGACCTCCGTCACGGTGTCAAAGTGGGTCTCGAGCACGACGACGGTTTCCACGAGGGTGTGGTAGTTGGTTGCCGTTCGTGTGGCCACGTCGAGGACGGTCTCAGTGAGTTTGTTGGTGACGGTCTCGATCCGCGTCACCGTGTGCGGCACTTGAGTCTCGACCAGCTGGACCTCTGTGACGGTGGCATTAGACGGGGACGCAGTAACGGTGATGATGTGGGTGGCAGTGACGGGCAGTGTGGTTGTTTGGTAAACGGTCTTGAGATGAACGTGCGTAGCGACCAAGGGTTGCTCAAGGACCTCCACGATGATGCAGAATGTATTTTTGGGAATGGGGTTACGTGATCCTCGCACCTCCACTAAGTCATTGGTAGATAACCAAGTCTCGAAAAATGTATTTATAAGAAAATTTATTGATTTTATATACTGAAGAATGTGTCACATTCGTTGGTTAATGAAATAATTGCAACTCAACCTTAATAGATTATGGAGGAAACGATACCATAACTACAGAGCAGCATTACAGAATTGCATAAGAGATCAATCCAGCATTATTTTACAGAACATGAATGTGAAGTCTTAAAAAATGTACCATTTTTAATGCAGAGTATATGCATTAAATTTTCCCTATAAATAACTATTCAAAAGGACGTAATCGCCTGCAATGGATATCAGAGTCGTGATTTTTAAGTGATATGCCAAAAAAATGTCCCACTTTTGTTTATATATAAATACATACAATTACATATAAACGTAAGTCTGTGTGTGTATATATATATATACATATATATGTGTATGTGTGTGTGTGTTAATGCATGCTTATACGTGTGACATACATATACATATACAATATATATACACACACACATATCTGTATATATATGTATATATACATATACATATACATATACATATATACATACATCTATATATATAGTATATTTCTACTTGTATGTTCACAGTATATGAATATATATGTGTGCATACATATTTGTATATAAACACACAGTATTTACATATAGATACCTACATATATGTACGTGTACATACATATACATGTATGCATGTATATGAAGATATATATGCATTACACACACACACACACACACACATATATATACATACACATATGTGTGTATACATGCAATTATATATATATATATATATATATATATATATATCCATATATACATGCATATGGATGTATGTGTGATTATGTGGACATATGTAAATGTGTATATATATGCATATACATATAGATATATACATACATTTGCGTATATATACTTATATATACAATTATATATACATAAACAGACACACATATGTATGTGTATATGTATATATAATTATATGTATATGTATACACACAAATATATATTCATATATACATATACACACACATATATATATGTGTGTGTGTGTGTCTGTGTGTATACTACATATATATAACATATGTATATATACATATACATAAATATACATACAGTGCACGCACATACATACACACACGTACACACACATACATATATATATATATATATATATATATATATATATATATATATATATATATATATATGCATGTGTGTATGTTTATAATTATATAATTTATATGTATAATAATATAATTTACGTATATAATTATATAATTTATATATATACATATATGCATATACACATATACAAGTATATGTGTATATGTATATATATACAGAGAGAGAGAGACATTTACATATATATGACAACATTCCTACTAAGTTTTTCCCTTTCCGTCTGACACGATTTAAAATGGAATGAAAATGTCTCTCTGTCGGGCGTGTCGTTAATTAGGTCAAGATTCTTGACCTTTTTGAGCATCACTTGCACTCTCGTCTGTAACGCAAGGCACCTAGGACGGGACTAAAGATCTCTGCTGCCAAATCCAAAGCCATGGCTTTGAGACAGAGAGTTCGAGGCACAAGACTGAAAATCCAGGGAGTGGAATTAGAATGGGTCAAGGACTACCTATACCTTGGGGTAAGGATAGACCGGACCCTCTCCTTCCATAAGGAGGTCCAGTACCTGGTTGACCGAACCAAAGCAAGACTGTCTGTCATGAGAGCAATGACTGGGAGACGCATAGGGGCCAGACACAAAGTACTAAGATCATTCTATGTACATGCTGTCCGGCCCATTGTGGACTATGCCTCAGTCGCTCTAATTGCTGCAAAGAAAAAGCACACAGACAAATTAGAAACAGTCCAAAATGAAGCTGCCAGGATCATTCTGGGTGCCCCGAGGTGGACGAAGGTCCTCAACCTCCTGGTGGAGGCAAACCTTCTCCCCCTGGACTCACGAATCGATCTAACGGCAACACAATTTCTGTCAAAGGTCATCCAGGCTCCCAGGAACACAAGCCTAAGACAAAAATTAGTCAGATGCCTCAAACATGACAACGAACTCGTTGCAAACAACTCCTGGCTGTCTCATACAGCCAGGGTGTTGATACGCCATCAGCTCAAAGAACAGCTTCTTGCTAAGGGCATGGACTCCCCCCACCCCGACTTTGCCGAAGCCCCGCCGTGGGCACTGAGCCTGATAGAGTTCAACATAATGAACCTGTCAATGAAAAAGAGCCTATACCCCATGCCTAGCCTAAAGGCAGAAGCCCACAGGGTCATTGCAGCCATCACTCCTCCGGGTAGTAGAACATACTACACGGATGGATCGGTCGATCCCTTGAGCCACACTGCAGGCGCCGGCTTTGCAGCTAGGGATGCCACGCGATCCATGAGGGTAACAGACAACGCCTCCTCGCTACAGGCAGAGGCAGTTGCAATCATGGGAGCCCTAGGCCACGCGTCCCTAAGGCAAGGACACGTGGTCATACACACAGACTCCAGGGCAGCCATTGACTGTCTTCAGCACAGCTCACCCACAGACAACATCTACCTACTGACCACGATTCTCACAATGGCACAGAGAATTCTTGCTCAGGGTAGAAGAATTATCATCAATTGGGTCCCAAGCCACATCGGCATCAGAGGGAACGAGCTTGCTGACAGACTAGCCGCCGCTGGCAGGGGTATGCCCCCAAATCCCATGACGATAAAACCGAGCCGAAAATTACTTATGGAGAAGTGTGCCTTGGTCGGTCGTACCTTCCTACGGCAGCTCCACAGAGAGGAAACGAGAACCTCCCCCTCGGCCAGCTGGTACTCAGACGCCACAGGCTCTGAACCACTGGCACTCTCTGAAGTAAGCAACAGAGGTACCGAAGTCATTCTTCACAGAATGCGCCTAGGTTACCACTGTGCATGGCAGATTATCCCAACAATCGAACGCGATGAATGGTGCTGCAAGCACTGCGGCGAGCCGAACGCCACACTAGTCCACTACCTAGAAAATTGTAACCATACACAATTCCTGAGACATGGACCGCCCACAACAGCCGCCGTGCTGGTAAAGAGGCTATGCGAAATGCTTACACCATGGCGGCAGGAGCGCTTGCTGGCAATCCCGCCGCCACGGTAAGCACCGAGTGTCAGACAACTCAATGAGACAGCCGTAAAAAAGCTGACACAGGCCAGGCCATATCTAGAAGGCCCGGGCGAAGCTAGAACTTCGCAAACCAAACCCCCCCCCCCCCCCCCGCAAGGCACCTATATCTTTAAAAACTAGACCATCTCGAATGTATATCAAGGGGCTATTTCGCACTCGCTGTTATTTCACTGATGGCCGTATTGTGTTATTTACACATTGTCCTGTTTGTATTTTAGCTATGTTCACTCCATTTGTATATTTTAATATGTAAAAAAAAGATACTGATAATTACCTTGTCGTGGAAGAGGGAGGTGGCGTCAATTCTAAACCATGTGATTTCCTATCTATACAGTTATATAGAACTGGATTGCCGTTCTTTGAACTTAAGCTAATGTTTAGGAATTTGAATGAACTTTTCTTTTTAACTCCATGTCTATTTTTTGACTGAATACCACAGAAGTATCATCGGCTATAATTTGTTTAAGGGGAACATTTCTATATCATTTTTT
>NC_061853.1:35218444-35228444 GCF_019202785.1 Penaeus chinensis
CCAACAAAAAGGAGTTTCCGACAATGCCAAAGGTGCAGAAAAAGAAACTAAAGAAAAAAGTTTCTAAGAGCACCACAAAAACCTCCCCAACAGATGATCATCTCCTCTTTGACGAGGACGATATGACTCTCCTGTTAACTGCTGTTGTCACAGCAGTAGCAACAGCCCTGGGGAGGTCGAGTGAGGAGGCCGAGAAGGCAGTTTCGGTCGCCATGACGGCAATGACCCAGACTGTCGCAGCCCTGAAGGGAAGAAAGCTGGCTAGAGAAAAACCAGCCTCACCCTCACCCCAGGACGAGACTCCCCTCCCCACTCCAAACCAGGCCATGCCTTCACAGGCAGAGCCAAAACAGGCTGAATCTGTGCAGCCAGAGCCAGATCACGCTGACCTTGCCCAGGCAAGGCCAGCAAGGCCAGCCAAGAAAAAGCCTGAGAGAAAAGCCGAACCAACCAAAGTCAGAGCTACCAAAGGCTCTCCACCCCCCAGTGGACCCAAGGATAGCCTGACAACAGACGAGGAGCCCTCAACCAGCGAGGACCTCGCAATGGAGTTGTCAGACTCCGACGATGTCTCTGATGTAACTATCACTGAGTAACATCATGACACACCATCTAAGCATCCTACAGTGGAACATCAATAGCTTCTCTGCAAAGAACGCTTTTCTCCAAGCAGTAGTGCGATCAAGGAACATTGACATTGTCATGCTCCAGGAGACATTAACAGTGGACACTGTTCGCTTCTCAGGGTACCATGCCTTCACACTGCCACAAATACCTGGCAAGAGAGGCTTGATCACCCTTGTGAGAGCAACAATCCCCTGCTCCGCAATAGCCGATGCATCGCACTGTGGAGACGATGTTGAATCCCTTGCCGTCGAGGTTCACCTGGCCGGGGGGCCCCTCAAACTGTACAATGTGTACAGCCGGCCACGCTGTAAAAGCTTAGACATCAGCCAGGTCTGTGCTTCTGCTGCACACGACCGAGTGATCATAGGGGGAGATTTCAATGCACACCACCCCATCCTGGCTCCCTGCCGGGCACCGGATGCGGCCGGCTATCACATAGCTGACGTGCTAGAGACATTCCCTGAGATCGCTCTCCTCAACACCCAAGAGCCAACGCATGTCAGAGGAGGGGTCCTAGACCTCACCCTGGCCACTGCGACTCTGGTGGGGAGGATTGGCTGGTGTGTCGATGAGACCGTCACAAGTGACCATTACGGCACTATAACTACCCTCATGGATGCTGGCCCAGCCGAAATCCTAAGACCAAATCCAAGATGGAAAACAGACAAGGCCAACTGGCAGGCGTTTCAAAACGCCTTGGCCCTCTGTCTGAGATGCAACAATCCCCCACAAAGCGAAAATGTGGAAGTGCTCGAAGCCAGCCTGCTAAACGCCATTAATGAAGCAGCCTCACAGACCATACCCAAAACTCGGCCTGGTTCCAGAAGTCACAAAGACGCCTGGTACTTCAATGACGAGATCAGGGAGGTCAACCACAGGGTGAACATGTGCCGAAAACTATTCCGAAGGCAAAGAACCCCTGACAACCTATCCCTCCTAAGGGAAGCTGTCACGGATGCCAAGGAAACTGCCAACAGAGTCAGGCAGGAAAAGTGGCTGGAATGGTGTGAGTCCTTCGACCACCAAACCACCCTTTCAGAGCTGTGGCAACGGGTCAAGCGAGCTACCAGCCGCTCAGCCCCGAGGTGCACCCATCACGACCCCCAAGCAGAGGCTAACAGACTGGCGCACGAGTTCTCTGCGAGAACGAGCAGCAACAGTCTGCCAGCCGAGCTGAGGGCAAGACAAGAGCGTCTACAGCCAGACAGACACGCTCAGATCAGAGAAAGGGCAGCCGAACCCGATAACTCAGACGTTATCTTTTCTCTGAGGGAACTAAGGAAAGCCTATAAAACCAGTTCCAACACAGCCCCGGGCTCTGATGGGATCTCGTACCCCATTATCTCCCACCTAGGACTAGCAGGTGAGCGTGCACTCTTGCAACTCATCAACAAGTCCTGGGAAACTTCCACTCTACCCCAGAGTTGGAAGAGGGCTACCATAGTTCCCGTCCCAAAACCAAAGGAGCCGGGGAAGTACCGCCCCATCTCTCTGCTCAGCTGCCTGGCCAAGACGGCTGAGAGGATGGTACTAAACCGGCTTCAATGGAAAACGGGACCCCCGCACGAACACCTTCACGGGTTCACAAGGGGCATGGGCACAGCACACAGCTTAGCCACGCTCTTAAGCACAATCAGCAAGGGCCCAGCTGTGGTGGTATTCCTTGACCTGGAGAAGGCTTTTGAACTGGCAAGTCCGCTTGCCATTCAGGAAAGCCTGATCCAGAAGGGAATCAGAGGAAAGCTCTTGGCTTGGATAGGTGACTACTTCAGGAACAGGACTGCCAATGTCAAATTCCAGGGTCACCTATCGCAGCACATGCCGCTCGAAAATGGAACGCCACAGGGTGGGGTTCTCAGTCCAGCCCTATTCAACACTTTAATGTCCTGCATCCTCAACATAAACCTCCCAGTGGGGTGCCAGATCATCTCGTATGCAGACGATCTCGCTATCACCTCCACTGGACCACGCAGCCAGAATAAAGCCCAGCGTTGTCTGGACCTCGTGTCAGAGGAGTGTTGTAGGACGGGACTAAAGATCTCTGCTGCCAAATCCAAAGCCATGGCTTTGAGACAGAGAGTTCGAGGCACAAGACTGAAAATCCAGGGAGTGGAATTAGAATGGGTCAAGGACTACCTATACCTTGGGGTAAGGATAGACCGGACCCTCTCCTTCCATAAGGAGGTCCAGTACCTGGTTGACCGAACCAAAGCAAGACTGTCTGTCATGAGAGCAATGACTGGGAGACGCATAGGGGCCAGACACAAAGTACTAAGATCATTCTATGTACATGCTGTCCGGCCCATTGTGGACTATGCCTCAGTCGCTCTAATTGCTGCAAAGAAAAAGCACACAGACAAATTAGAAACAGTCCAAAATGAAGCTGCCAGGATCATTCTGGGTGCCCCGAGGTGGACGAAGGTCCTCAACCTCCTGATGGAGGCAAACCTTCTCCCCCTGGACTCACGAATCGATCTAACGGCAACACAATTTCTGTCAAAGGTCATCCAGGCTCCCAGGAACACAAGCCTAAGTCAAAAATTAGTCAGATGCCTCGAAAAAGACAACGAGCTCGTTGCAAACAACTCCTGGCTGTCTCATACAGCCAGGGTGTTGATACGCCATCAGCTCAAAGAACAGCTTCTTGCTAAGGGCATGGACTCCCCCCACCCCGACTTTGCCGAAGCCCCGCCGTGGGCACTGAGCCTGATAGAGTTCAACATAATGAACCTGTCAATGAAAAAGAGCCTATACCCCATGCCTAGCCTAAAGGCAGAAGCCCACAGGGTCATTGCAGCCATCACTCCTCCGGGTAGTAGAACATACTACACGGATGGATCGGTCGATCCCTTGAGCCACACTGCAGGCGCCGGCTTTGCAGCTAGGGATGCCACACGATCCATGAGGGTAACAGACAACGCCTCCTCGCTACAGGCAGAGGCAGTTGCAATCATGGGAGCCCTAGGCCACGCGTCCCTAAGGGAAGGACACGTGGTCATACACACAGACTCCAGGGCAGCCATTGACTGTCTTCAGCACAGCTCACCCACAGACAACATCTACCTACTGACCACGATTCTCACAATGGCACAGAGAATTCTTGCTCAGGGTAGAAGAATTATCATCAATTGGGTCCCAAGCCACATCGGCATCAGAGGGAACGAGCTTGCTGACAGACTAGCCGCCGCTGGCAGGGGTATGCCCCCAAATCCCATGACGATAAAACCGAGCCGAAAATTACTTATGGAGAAGTGTGCCTTGGTCGGCCGTACCTTCCTACGGCAGCTCCACAGAGAGGAAACGAGAACCTCCCCCTCGGCCAGCTGGTACTCAGACGCCACAGGCTCTGAACCACTGGCACTCTCTGAAGTAAGCAACAGAGGTACCGAAGTCATTCTTCACAGAATGCGCCTAGGTTACCACTGTGCATGGCAGATTATCCCAACAATCGAACGCGATGAATGGTGCTGCAAGCACTGCGGCGAGCCGAACGCCACACTAGTCCACTACCTAGAAAATTGTAACCATACACAATTCCTGAGACATGGACCGCCCACAACAGCCGCTGTGCTGGTAAAGAGGCTATGCGAAATGCTTACACCATGGCGGCAGGAGCGCTTGCTGGCAATCCCGCCGCCACGGTAAGCACCGAGTGTCAGACAACTCAATGAGACAGCCGTAAAAAAGCTGACACAGGCCGGGCCATATCTAGAAAGCCCGGGCGAAGCTAGAACTTCGCAAACCAAACCCCCCCCCCCCCCCGACCCTTCCATAGTTACTGAAGTGAGTTTGGTCACCTCAACGGCCTTCCGCACCAAGCTGGCCGTCGCCCGAACCACCACCGTCCTCACCGAGACTGTGCAGCTTTTGGCCAGCGAACTTGCCGTGGAGGACAGGACCCTCACACAGACAGCGATAAAGCTGGACACCAAGACGCATACGCTGACGCGGCTCAGCCTGGAGACGGCCTTCTCCACCCTCTCCGTCACGGACACTCAGCTGGTACTGGTCACCGAGACCGAGAAGGTGCCTCACTTTGTCACCCATACTACTCGCCAGACCTTCGTGGTCTCCGAGACCCAAACTGTCACAAGTTACAAAGATCTTCAGCTGGAAAAGACGGTCACCATTACAGAACACGAGTACGATACCAAGTGTTACCAACCCAAGATCATTTATGGACACTAAATTAGAACGATAGTTCAGTACCGTGTGAAGATTTTTTATCTATAAAAAAACTATTCTATAACTAGATGTTTCCTTTCACCATCAAAAGACGCGACAAAGTTTTATAATATAATGTTTCTATATGAAAACGTGATGCACTAATTAGTAGGAATTGAAGTGAAAATGGAACAATAAAAACTCATTTCTAGAAAAAAAAAATTCAGTGCATTATGTAAACTATGCTCATTGTCTTTTTCGCTACATTACCCTACATTAAAACTGTAAGTTCAAGGAACAGCCATCACGTTCTTTATAAACTTATAAATGGGAAATTACGTTTGAAATTGACGCCGCCTCCTCTTCCAAGGCAAGGGCATTATCCGTATCATTTTTATTTATTGAAATATATAAACGGAGTGAACATAGTAAATATACAAACAGGGCAATGTTAAATAACAAAATACGGCCATCAGTAAGAAATCAGCGAATGCCAATTATCCCCTTAATTCACAGTCGAGATGGCCTGTGTTTCTTAATATGTGGCTTACGACTCAAAATTAGATCAAGATATTTGATTATTATGTTGATGTTTACTGTTTCCTTAGTGGGATAAAACACTGACACTTCCGCTTTCATAAATTCACGACAGGCATGAAATGTGTTGAGAAATTAATGATTATAGTGTTTAAGGATATGGGCGCCATGCGTGGCAGGCGAGAGTGCAAGGGTCGCGGCTCAGAAAGGTCAAGAACCTCGACCTAATTAACGACGGGCCCGCCAGAGAGACATTTTGATTCCATTTTACATCGTGTCAGACGGAAAGGGAAGAACTTAATAGAAATGTTGTCATGTATATGTATATATCACTCTCTCTCTGTATATATATATATATACATATACACATATACACCTACATGTATATATATATATATATATATATATATATATATATATATACACATAAACACATATACATGTACATGTGTATATGTATATATATACATATTGATATAAATTATATAATTATCTATATAAATTATATTATTATACGTATAATGTATATAATTATGAACACACACATATGCATATGCATATATGTGTGTGTGTGTTCAAACAGTTCAGTTTAGATTTCATACAATCTACTGGTACTTTAATTATATTTTGCTTCAATTATAGATAATTAAATGAAATCAGGATTAACCCGAATTCACCATCTTGTTGGTAGTTTTATATTTTCTAGATAATGTTTGGCTCACAGACGCATGTTCAAGTATTCGTGTACACATATACTTATGAAGAAAACATTATCAATACGCCTACACACTAATGTATCTATCTGCTTGCTCACCTATATATATCTCTATATATGTGTATGTGCATATATCCATACATGTATAGATATATGTATATGTACAGTTTAGGAAGCGAAATAAAAATAAGTAAGGCATTATTATGGCTATTTTGCAGTTCAGTTTAGATTTAAGCAATCTACTTCATTTCGTCTTATTTCGATTTTGGATAATACAAATGAAATTAGGATTTACCCGAATGCGCCTGGATTCTGGTAGATGTTTCCAGACTTTATAGTAATTGAAACTATTAAGTTATCAAACAATTTTATATTTTCTACAGATTGTTTTAGATTTTTATGACAAACAATCCCTCTTTGGCTCAAAGACACGTACAAACATGCACGGTAATATGCACATAAATACATACATACACACATGTACACATACACACACATACATAAATATGAATATATGTTCATATTATATGTATGTGTGTGTGTATATATATATATACACACATGCATGTCTGTGTGTGTGTGTATATATATATATATATATATATATATATATATGCATATATGTATGCATGTGTATATAAACATATATACACATGCATACATGTATATATATATATATATATATATATATATATATATATATATATATATTTATATATATATATATGAATATATGTTTATGTATAAAGGAGTATGTCTATCCACACACGCACACACACACTCACACATATATATGAGTATGTCTATATATACACATATATACACACAAACATATGTATACCTATATGTAAGAATATCTGTCTAACTAAACACACACACACACAAATAAACTAATAGACTGCAGATAATTCCATTGATTTAAAATTTTATGAATATCCCCTTTCTTGATATTATAGTTCTGACAATTGAATCGTGGAGATACCGAAAGACCTAATCTTATAGCAAAATTGTCATAAAGGTTGGGAAGAGGATATGCATTGACTACATAATTATGTTTAGTATCTTAATATACATTGAAATGTTTTAACCCTTTATAAGATCTTATTTTTGATATAAGATTTACAAATAAGAAAAACAAAAAGAGAACTGAACCTTAAAAGCGAGATCAGATACTTTTTCAAAATCATAATTGTAAAAGCCTTTTAAAGCAACTCCGCTGAAGCAGAAAATGGAGGCTATATTTTCCTTCTGAATTCATACATTTTATCATAATGCATTACAGAAAAAGGATATGATAGCAAAATCTTCCTCGTCTATTTCTTTAATATTCTGTTAAAACGTGCTTTTACTCAATAATGTAAATTCATACCAAAAATGTTTTCCTAAGTGAAATGAGCACGTGCCATCCTCCTCTCGTCTCCTCTCCCACCTCTCCCAGTTTCCTCCGTTTTAGCTCACCTTTGACTGCTTTGCTTCTCCAGCATAAAAGGCCCACTCTGTGACAGGAATGTTGTCACTCTCCGTTCAGTCTGACAAAGCAAATGTCATGTATACCTTCCTCCTGACGCTGTCACTGCTGAGCTCCGCTCTCGCAGGCGGCCTCTACCCTCCATCTGCCACCAACTGTCAGCCTCGAACCGAGCAAATCACTCTTACCAGGACCACCGTAGAACCTGTTGTTGAGCAAGCAACCACGCTGAACCTGCAATACCAACACCACGACGTAAAGGTCACCAGCTTCGTGGTGGAAAGACCAACTTTCACGCAGACCTTGCAAGTCACGCTCACCCCCGACCCTTCCATAGTCACTCAAGTCAGCTTGGTCACCTCAACGGCCTTCCGCACCAAGCTGGTCGTCGCCCGAACCACCACCGTCCTCACCGAGACTGTGCAGCTTTTGGCCAGCGAACTTTCCGTGGAGGACAGGACACTCACGCAGACGGCGATACAGCTGGACACCAAGACGCACACGCTGACGCGCCTCAGCCTGGAGACGGCCTTCTCCACCCTCTCCGTCACGGACACTCAGCTGGTACTGGTCACCGAGACCGAGAAGGTGCCTCACTTTGTCACCCAGACCACTCTCCAGACATTCGTGGTCTCCGAGACTAAAACTGTCACGAGTTACAAAGATCTTCAGCTGGAAAAGACGGTCACCGTTACAGAGCGCGAGTACGTTACCAAGTGTTACCAACCCAAGATCACTTATGGACACTAAATTAGAATGATGGGAAGATTTTGTATTATGTTAAAATGAAATATGTCTATAAAGAACTGTTTTACAATTAGATGTTTCGTTTCACCATCAAATGGACACAATAAAGTTTGATTTTTAATGGTATGTTTCTAAACGAAACCATGGTGCACTAACTAGCAGGAATTTAAGTAAGAATGGAACAATAAAAGTTCCTTCCCAGAAAGAAATAATCCAGTGCATTATCTAAACTATGCTCATTGTCTTTGTCACTACAATACCCTAAGATTTATATAATGGATTTTGTTTTCCTTTTTACCAAAACCGTATTTCCATTCACCTCTCCTTCCAATGACCATGCTGACCAGACAGTTACTGCGTTTGCAACTCGCAGTCGACCACATATCGCTTGAGTCGGTACAGATGGAGGCCTTCTCTATGGCAGTCCTTTCCTTAATTCGATTAACGAGCGGGCATCCCACGCATATGAATAAATCAATGAAACAATGCAAAAGACTCTTGAATCCATGTATAAAAAGTGACGTAGAACTGCTTGAATTAGACACGTAGTGTACGGCTGCGCACTCGCCAACTCTAAGGTCGATCTCGTCTGGACTGACATCGTCCTCGGGCGCCGAGTGGTTGAGGCCACATGACTGCCTCCTCTACCACGGAACAAAGGGCGTGGGGAACTCTACGATGCTACCATTGACTGGGATGAAACGTCCCGGGCTCCGCTTCCACCAACGATGCGGGCGCACTCGCTGTGCATCCGCACGAGGCTGGTGCTTCACCCGCCATTTTCGCCTCGCCCACGTGATTCTAGTGCGACTTCATAAGCCGTGACCAAAGCCATACGAGCCCCAAAAGACAGTGTTACGAACTAATGTGAACATGGTTATAAAAATAACCAAAGAACGTATTTTAAACCAAGTCTCGTTACTTGGATGGCGTTGAAGTCTCCGAGAAAAAAAATAAGATTTATTTATTTTCTAAGTCCAATACCGTAGAGAGTTACAGCTCGAAATGCACAATTTCCACGCAAATTATACATTGCTAGTTTCCTATGTATTCTTTCCTCTATTATTATTTTCTGAATATTCTATCTCTTTGGCGACACTTCCAAAGTGTCAATATAACCCCTGAAGAGAGTAATGGTTGTTACATATTTTGGCTGTTTGTTTTTCTCCCCCTCTCTCTTTTCATGGTGGTTCGGGTCCTTTGGGTTGTTTGGACTACCGAACTATCGGGTTGGTCTTCCGAAGCGTTGCCTATCTTCTTCTTTTCGCTATGCTTATGGGGAAGACAGTTCGGTCCTGACTTCTATGCTCTTGTGGTGTTTTATTTTTCGATTTGGCTTCCGACGCTAAATTGTTTCTTACACCACGTTTTCCTTTCGTTACACAAGTGTTTTTATTCAGAGTTGCTCAGCACTATTCTTTTTATGTTAATCTCCATTCTGGGTTGGAGATTAACTTGTTTAAATTAGGGTTAGTGTATTTTTTTGTGTGTGCTAATACTTTGATTAAAAATACGAGTTGGGACGCAAACTTAGGGGTAAATGTTCGTGAGTTATTTTGTTTTTTTAACATCTGGTGTTGAGTTCCACGTACATCACCCCCGCTGTGATTAAATTGGTGATGTACGCAACTATCAATTTCTCATGACTGAATCATTTGTAGACCTCTCTAATGAGTGTAAACCGCTAAATAAACATCATACCGTCATAGAACTTTCACTCAGTCCCAGTCGGGAAAACAAAC
>NC_061853.1:35233444-35235944 GCF_019202785.1 Penaeus chinensis
GCAGAAACCTGCACCAACACCAGCACGCACAAAGCAGAAAACTTAAACATGCTGTTTTGTCTCGTACTGTGATTTCGGAACTCTGTAGCGCACATGTCAGTGTGAGTGCTTTTATACGCTCACGATGATGTAGAATGTGTTTTAGGAAACTGGGTCACGTGATCCTCGCACCTCCACTAAGTCATGGGTCGATAACAAAGTCTCGGAAAATGTAATTGTAAAAATATTAATTTTCTATTCTACAGAATCTGTCATACACGTTGATTAATCAAATAACTGCAACTAGAACTTCGTAAATTATCGACGAAATAATACCATAACGTACAGCGCAGCATTAAGGAATTGCATAAAATATGAATCGTTTATTCTGTTAGAGAACATGAACGTTAAGTCTTCATGAGGATGAGCCATTTTAAAAGTATAGTATATGCCTTAAATTTACACCATGAACAAATAAATAGAAAGACATAATTCCTTGTTATGGATATTTGTGACTGTTATGTAATATACAAAACACTGTCACACTTTTCTTTATATGTAAACACATACATATGAACCTACACATGAGTCTGTATGTATATATATATATATATATATATATATATATATATGTATGTATAAATATATATATATATATATATGTGTGTGTGTGTGTGTGTGTGTGTGTGTGTGTGTGTGTGTGTGTGTATTCATTTGCATATGCATGTAAATATATATATATATATATATATATATGTGTGTGTGTGTATATATATATATATATATATATATATATATATATATATATATATATATATGACATACATGAGTGTGTATATATAGTATATGTATATGTATAAAGATACATCCGTCTGTATATATGCACTTATATATATATATATATATATATATATATATAAATGCATGATATATTTTATATATTTTTAAAAATATGTACATGTGTAGATACAGTAAATACACACACACACACACACACACACACACACACATATATATATGTATTTATATGTACATATGTACAGTACACACACATGTATGTATGTATTTACGTATAATTATAGACAAACATACATGTGTGTTTATGTGTATATAAATGTATATATGTACATATTACAAATACATATAAGATTATATGTAAATATAAATATATACATTTATATATGTATATATATGCATACATACATTAACATATATATATATATATATATATATATATAAACACATAGATATCTATGCATACATGTATGTTTTTAAACAAGTATATGTAAATATATGCATACATACACACGGACACACACATTCACATATAAATAAATACATTAACATACATACATACATACATTTTATATATATATATATATATATATATATATATATAATTAGGTCGAGGTTCTTGACCTTTCTCAGCGCCGACTCTACTGTTCTCGCCTGCCACGTAAGCGAATCATATCCTTAAACACTATAATTATTCATTTCTTAATAAATTTCATGGCTGTCTTGAATTTATGAATGCGAAAGTGTCGAAAGCAATAACATGCAGCTTTATCTTACTAGGCAAACACTAAACACCAACATAATGAAATATTTGATCCAATTTTGAGTCGTGTCCAAATGATTATGAAACACAGGCCATTTCGAATATATATTAAGAGACTATTTGCCCAGGATAATTCGGAAAATTGCTGATATTTTACTGATGACCGTACTGTTATTAAAAATTCTATTGACATGATTGTATTTATATGTTTACTCCATTTGTATATTTCAATATATAAAAATGATACTGGTAATTCCCTTATCTTGGAAGTGTGAGGCGGAGTCAATATCATACCTCATGATCGACACTCATGTATGCCGAGGTTTCCCATTTTCCCATCTATCAGTTTATGTCTTCAGCTAATTTGAACAAAAGTTGACTACCCAGATTTTTTGACTGAACACCACAAAAGTATAATTTGCTATAATATGTATATATATAAATATGTATATATATATATACATATATACATATAAATATAGATATATACACACACATAAGCACACATCTACATCATTTTTTTGTAAATGGAGTCAAGAGTCTCTTCGGCATTGTTTCATTGATTTATTCATATGTAGAGCGAGAATTAGCTTTCTTTTGAGTAAAAAGAAATGTGTGGATGCTCGTTCGTTAATCGAATTAAGGAAAGAACTGCCAAAGGCAAGGCCTCCATCTGTACTGACTGAAGCGATATGTGGTCGACTGCGAGTTGCAAACGCATCATCTGTCTGGCCAACATAGTCATTGCAAGGAGATGCGAATGGATGAAAGGAAATGCGGTCTTTGTAAGAAGGGAATACAAAATCCATAAAATAAACTGTAATGTAATCAAAAGAAAAAACATACAGCATGGGTTAGCTGATTCACTGAATTATTTCTTTCTAGGAATAAACTTTTATTGTTCCCTTTTTACTTTTGTTCCTAATAATTAGAAAATATATACGATAAAAAGCAAACTGTCGT
>NC_061853.1:35240944-35255944 GCF_019202785.1 Penaeus chinensis
GGGTGAGCGTGACTTGCAAGGTTTGTGTGTAAGTGGGCCTTTCCACCACGAAGCTGGTGACCTTTACGTCGTGGTGTTCGTGTTGCAGATTCAGCGTGGTTGCTTGCTCAACAACGGGTTCTACGGTGGTTCTGGTAAGAGTGATTTGCTCGGTTCGAGGCTGACACGTGACGGCGGATGGAGGGTAGAGGCCGGCTGCGAGAGCGGAGCTCAGCAGACACAGCGTCAGGAGGAAGGTATACATGTCCATTACCTTGTCAGAAGGCGAGTGACAGATTCCTGTCACGGAGTTAGCCTTTTATGCTGGACAAGCAAAGTACTCAATGGTTAAAGGAAGAGGAGATTGGGGGAGATGGGAGAGAAGGAGACGAGAAGAGCATGGCACGTGCTCATTCCTTTTTTTTTCTTCTTCTTCTTTATTTAGAATTTACTGAAGTATGCTAAGGAAAACATCGAATTTCTACTATTGATTAAAAGCGTTTATAAAAAAAAAAAAAAAAAAAAAGTTAAATAAACAGGCTCTGTACAGAGGAGGACAATTTTCTATCACGTCGCTTCTGCTTTAGCAGAATATAGACATATAAACGATAACAATGAATGAGAGTATTTTCTGTGATTTATTTTCTTTCTTTCTTTCTTGCTGCAATGCATTAGTGCACGCTCATTTTCTACAGAAAGAATAAAATGTTTGAAATCAAGACAAGGAAAACATATCCATCTCCCTTTCTACTTTACGGAGTTGCTTAATAAGACTTCTGCAATGACGAAATTTTGAAGAGTCATCCGATCCCGATTTTGAATTTCAGCGTCTGTTTTCTTTCTCTTATTTGTAAATCTGATATCAAAAATAAGATTTGATGAATTGTTAAAGGCATTCATCGCAGGTTAAAAAAACTGAAAATCAGGTAGCTTATGCATATCCTCCTCCCAACCTTCATCACAATTTAACTGTAAGATAAGTATTTCCGGTATCTGCGCGATTATTTTCAGGAATATAATATTGAGAAAAAGTATATCCATAAAATTCTAAATCAATGGAATTCACTGAAGTTTATTACTTTATACACGCACATATATAATTAAATAGTTCGATATGTATATACGCATATGTATATATACACTCATTTCATCTATATGTAAATAATATATTTATTCACGTAAATGTTCATATATACATATATTTAAGAATGTACGGATATATATACACACATGCATACACACACACATATGTGTAGAGAGAGAAAGAGAAATGATGAGAGATGGTGAGAGACACATGGATAAGTAGGCAAATAGGTATATTAGCGTTTATGCATATTACTGGATTATGTTCTCATCCTTAGGTATATATGTATGCGAATACTTGCACGTGTATCTGTGATCCACATTGGGCATGTTCATTAAACAGTCTTTAGAAAATATAAAACCGCTTAAACTTAAATCTTATCAATTTCTAGGAAGTCTTGAGACGTCTATCAGAATGAAGGTGGATTCGAGCAAGTCCAGAGTTCATTTCAATATCCATTATTGAAAGAAAATAAAATGAAGTACGAGTAGATTGCATGAAATCTAAACTGAACTGCAATAAGGCCATAGTTATTCAGTACTTGATTAGAACATATAAAACCATTTAAACTTAAATCTTAAATCAGTTTCTAGGAAGTCTGGAAACGTGTACCAGAATGAAGTTACATTCAGGCGTAACTGAAGCAAAATAAAATTAAGTACGAGTAGATTGCATGGAATCATAATTGAACTGCAATAAGACCATAGTAATTGAGTAATAATTTCGCTTCTTAGATTATACACTTTCATCCCTGACACGGGTCAATTGCACCATTATTTTTTTTCTTTAGGTCAATCAAAGATCTGTGGGAATCTACGAATTTCTTTGCATGACATATATCTTTTCAGATTATTGCCGTAAAAGTTCGTATGATGACTTTTCTTTAGAAACCTAAAGTCGAATATATATTTATTATTTCAGTATTACATATTTTCATCACACTCAGTTGGATTGAAAAAACAAAATTTATGTTATTGATTCAATTTATTGCAAAGAAAAAGTTTGGTCGGCAACAGAATAGGAACATTTCACCATTTGAGCGAGTGTTGTGCACTTGGCGGACACACAGTCTGCGTCACCATCTTCGTGAGCGTGTGGATGTTGGTTCTGTATCGAGGAACATATTCCGTGCTCGTTGTCACGCTCGTCTCCTCCGTGCTCTCCACGACCTGCTGGGTCTCCAACTGACTGACTGTCCAGGTGAGCGTCGAAAAGTCGGTCTCCTGCACCGTAAGCGTGGTATCGGCCAAACGCGTCTGGACCTCCGTTACGGTGTCAAAGTGGGTCTCCAGCACAGCGACGGTTTCCACGAGGGTGTGGTAGTTGGTTGCCGTTCGTGTGGCCACGTCGAGGACGGTTTCGGTGAGTCTGTTGGTGACGGTCTCGATCTGCGTCACCGTGTGTGGCACTTGAGTCTCGACCAACTGGACTTCTGTGACGGTGGCATTTGGCGGGGACGTAGTAACGGTGAGGATGTGGGTGGCAGTAACGGGCAGTGTGGTTGTCTGGTAAACGGTCTTGAGATGAACGTGCGTAGCGACCAAGGATTCCTCAAGGATCTCCAAGTACGTGGCTTGTATTACTTTGTCTTCATACTGCACCTCCTGCTTCAAGGGACACACTAACGGCCTGTTCTCGTAATAGAGTCCGGCAGAAACCTGCACCAACCAACACGCACAAAGCAGAAATCTTAAACATGGTGTTTTCTATTACTGTGATTTCGGAATTCTGTAGTGTGCATGCCAGTGTGTGCTTTTATACGCTCACGATGATGCAGAATGTATTTTGGGGAACGGGGTCACGTGATCCTCGCACCTCCACTATGTCATGGGTCGATAACCAAGTATCGGAACATGTATCTGTAAAAAGATTTATTGACTTCTACTCAATGCGTCTTAGGCGTTGACTAGTCAAATAAATGCAAATGAACCAGAGTAAGTTATCGAGGAAAGAATATAATACAAAGCAGAATTAAGGAATTCCATAAGATTTCAATCGCGTATTATTTTAAAAGTAGAGTATATGCATTAAATTTACACCATAAAAATTAATCATAATGATAGTATCCCTTGTTATGGATACCTGTATTGATTTTAAGTAATATACAATAGAAAGACACACTTTTGTTTATATGTAAATACATATATGCATACATACATACACATGAGTTTGTATAGATAGACATAGACACATTACACACTTGTATATATTAGATACATGTATGTGTGTGTGTGTGGGGGGGGGGGTGCATTTCTATGCAACTATATATATACACATATATATGACGTTCATGTGTATAAATACATATATATGACGTTCATGTGTATATATACATGTATATTATATATATTTATACATAGACATATCTGTATGTATATATGCAAATATATATGCAGATATATATATATATATATATACATATATGCGTTTTTGTATACATATATGTGTATATATATGTATGTAAACTTATGTGTATATATACGTATATATGTATACTTCTGTATATATATACAACTATATATATTTTTGTGTTTATATACATATAATTGTATATACATATACATATATGCATAAGAATATGTGTGTACGTATGTGTTTATGTATATATATATATATATATATATACATGTATATAACCATACTCATACATATAAGGATGTATATGTATATATGTATATACATACATATATATACATATATGTGTGTGTGTGCTGTATATATATACTGTATATATATATATATATATATATATATATATATATATGTATATATATGTGTGTGTGTGTGTTTGTATGTGAGTGTGTGTGTGTGTGTGTGTTTGTCTGTGTATATGTACATTACATATACACCTGTGTGTGTATATATATATATATGAAAATCAAAATGCCTCTCTGGCAGGTGCGTCGTTAAAAAGGTCGAGGTTCTTGACCTTCCTGAGCAGCGTTTTCCCCTGCCAAGGAAGGTGTCCCATATCCTTAAAAGCTATAATCTATTTGGCAACATATTTCTTGACTGTCTCGAATTCCGAAGGTGAAAGTGCCAAAAGTAATAACAGGCAATTTTAACTTACCATGGAAACACCAAGCATCAACATAATAATCCAATTTTCAGTCGTTAACACAATGCCGACAAGCATGACGTGTACGTGTATGTCATGCCCATTTGGAGTTTACTTGTTTAATTGTTTTTACACATAGATGGCTACACTTGTACTAAATCACCAATGATCCAATTACGAGTACTGCTTGTCTTGCTCGATTACCCCTTTCTTTGATATACGAAAATTATTTTACGTTATCTTATGTTGCTGTTACTAATGTTTAAAACATTATAGTAATTATAATGTTTACAATAGAAATATCACCATCGATATTCACAGCACTAGAAAAAAATATTTATTTCCTGCCAATTCAAATCAGGTAAGGTCACTCCTTTGTGGCTAAGCACTAGCAGAGCCATCTATGAAAGAGAGAGAGAGAGAGAGAGAGAGAGAGAGAGAGAGAGAGAGAGAGAGAGAGAAATTAGCACAGCATTTCCCCCCTTTTTTATTCATTTTCCCCGGCGGCATTGGGTTAAGAAACATAGGGAATCGCGAAAGTATATTAAAGGGCTATTTGGCACGAATAATCTCGTTGATAATTTACTGATGGCCGTTGATATTAATAGAGATTTTAGTATATAAAAAATGGTACTGATAATTCCCTTGTCTTGTAAGAGGGTGCCGGCGTCGATTTCATACAACATGATCAACACTTATGAATCCCGAGGTTTATGTCTTCAGCTATTTTGAACAAACGCTGGTTAGGCCGATGTAAAACAAGATTTTTGTTCATCGGCCCCAAGCTGCTAAGGTATTTTAATGAACAAAAGTACTTCAAAACTCCTTCTTAACTTAGTGTTTTAATGCAAACACAAGCTTAGAGACTGTAAGTATATGTATTTGTGTGTATTTATACACATACATATAAATATATATATATATATATATATATATATATATATATATATATATATATGTGTGTGTGTGTGTGTGTGTGTGTGTGTGATTGTGTGTGTGTGTATTTGTATATGTATATATTTATATATACATATATATGACATAAAAACATGTGTGTGTATATATAGACAGGTCTGTCTGTATATATAGACATGCCGGTGTGTTTATATATATGCATATATATATATTTAGACATATCTATGTATATAGACATGCATATATATATAGACATGCCTCTATATATATACATATATATAGTATATATAAATAACTACATATATGTATGTATATATATTATGTATATTGATATAGATAATATATTTGGATATCTACATATATATATAGTATACACACATGTATAAGTACATAAAATTATATATGCATATACATATATGCATATACATATATGGATATACATGTGTGTATGTATATATATATATATATATATATATATAAGTATATATGTATATATATATCCATGTACATATACATATACTTATATCTTTATATATATGTATATATAGACGCATATATAATTATTTGTGTATGCGTGTGTTTATATGTGTGTGTACTCTAAATATATACATATTAGTGCGTGTGTACTATATATACAGTACACATACACATACATATATCTATGTCAACTATATGTGTATGTGTACACACACACGTACACACATATGTATATATACATATATATGGTAATGTTTCTAATAGGTACTTTTCTTTCCGTCTGACGCGATGTAAAATGGAATCAAAATGCCTCTCTGTCGGGCGCGTCGTTAATTAGGTCGAGGTTCTTGACCTTTCTTGCCTGCCAAGCAAGGCGACTCATATCCTTAAAAACTATAATCTTTTCATTTGTCAACATATTTCATGGCTGTCTAGATTTTTTGAAAGTGTCAAAATTATTAACAGGCAGTTCTATTTACTATATTATTGTCAAGTTTATATTCTTTATGTATTGTTGCTATGTTATGAATAGATATTTCACTATATAAAAAATATATACTACTAACATTTTATTATGAAACACAAACTTTGTCGTGTTCTGTTTATGGTGAAAGGAAACATCTAATTAAAGAACAGTTCTTTATAGATATACCTAATCTTTATGTGACAAAATTTCTATAAACGATATTGAACTATCACTCTAATTTAGTATCCATAGATAATCTTGGGTTGGTAACACTTGGTAACGTACTCGTGCTCTGTAACGGTGACCGTCTTTTGCAGCTGAAGATCTTTGTAACTCGTGATCGTTTGGGTCTCCAAGGCAACGAAAGTCTGGCGAGTGGTCTGGGTGACAAAGTGAGGCACCTTCTCGGTCTCGGTGACCAGTACCTGCTGAGTGTCCGTGACGGAGACAGTGGAGAAGGCCGTCTCCAGGCTGATCCGCGTCAGCGTATGCGTCTTGGTGTCCAGCTGTATCGCTGTCTGTGTGAGGGTCCTGTCCTCCACGGCAAGTTCGCTGGCCAAAAGCTGCACGGTCTCGGTGAGGACGGTGGTGGATCGGGCGACGGCCAGCTTGGTGCGGAAGGCCGTTGAGGTGACCAAACTCACTTGAGTGACTATGGAAGGGTCGGGGGTGAGCGTGACTTGCAAGGTCTGCGTGTAAGTGGGCCTTTCCACCACGAAACTGGTCACCTTTACGTCATGGTGTTGGTGTTGCAGGTTCAGCGTGGTTGCTTGCTCAACAACGGGTTCTACGGTGGTTCTGGTAAGAGTGATCTGCTCGGTTCGAGGCTGACACGTGACGGCGGATGGAGGGTAGATGCCGCCTGCGAGAGCGGAGCTGAGCAGAGATAGCGTCAGGAGGAAGTTATACATGTCCATTGCCTTGTCAGAAGGAGAGTGACACATTCCTGTCACAGAGTTAACCTTTTATGCCGGACAACGAAAGTACTGAAATGGTTAAAAAAGAGGAGATTGGGGGAGGTGGGAGAGAGGGAGACGAGAAGAGGGTGGCACGTGCTCATTTTTTGTTCTATTATTGATTAAAAACGTTCATAAAAAATGGGAAATAAACTATCAGAGGAGGAACATTTTCTATCGCCTCTGCACACTAATTTTCTACAGAAACAATAAAATGTATGAAATCAAGACAAGAAAAACATAACCATCTCCCTTCTCTTCAATGTCGGAATTTTGAAGAATCATCTTATCCCGATTTTGAATTTCAACGCCTGTTTTCTTTCTCTTATATGTAAATCAGATATCAAAAATAAGATTTGATGCATTGTTAAAGACATTCATCGCATGTTAAAATAATGAAAATCATGTAGCTTATGCATATCCTCTTCCAAACCTTCATCACAATTGAACTGTAAGATAAGTATTTCCAGGAATATAATATTGAGAAATAGTATATTCATAAAATTCTAAATCTATAGAATTCTCTGAGGTTTATTACTTTATACACGTACATATATAATTAAATAGTTCGATATATTTACGCATACGTATATATATATACTCATTTTATCTATATATAGATAATATATATATTCAAGTTTACGTACATATATAAATATATTTAAGAATGTACGGATCTATATACACACATACATACACACACACACACAAACACACACACACACACACATATATATATATATATATATATATATACTCATTTCATATATATGTAAATAATATATTTATTCACGTATATGTACATATATACATATATTTAAGAATGTACGGATATATATACACACATGCATACACACACACATATATGTGTAGAGAGAGAAAGAGAAAGGATGAGAGATGGTGAGAGACACATGGATAAGTAGGCAAATAGATATATTAGCGCGTATGCATATTACTGGATTATGTCCTCATCCATAAGTATATATGTATGCGAATACTTGTACGTGTATCTGGGATCCACATTGGGCATGTTGTTCATTAAACAGTCTTTAGAAAATATAAAACCGCTTAAACTTAAATCTTATCAATATCTAGGAAGTCTTGAGACGTCTATCAGAATGAAGGTGGATTCGGGCAAGTCCTGAGTTCATTTCATTATCCATTATTGAAAGAAAATAAAATGAAGTACGAGTAGATTGCATGAAATCTAAACTGAACTGCAATAAGGCCATAGTTATTCAGTACTTGATTAGAAAAAATAAAACCATTTAAACTTAAACCTTAAATCAGTTTCTAGGAGGTCTGGAAACGTCTAACGGAATGAAGTTACATTCGGGAATGTGTGACTCTCCTTCTGACAAGGCAATGGACATGTATACCTTCCTCCTGACGCTATCTCTGCTCAGCTCCGCTATCGCAGGCGGCATCTACCCTCCATCCGCCGTCACGTGTCAGCCTCGAACCGAGCAGATCACTCTTACCAGAACCACCGTAGAACCCGTTGTTGAGCAAGCAACCACGCTGAACCTGCAACACCAACACCACGACGTAAAGGTGACCAGCTTCGTGGTGGAAAGGCCCACTTACACACAAACCTTGCAAGTCACGCTCACCCCCGACCCTTCCATAGTTACTGAAGTGAGTCTGGTCACCTCAACGGCCTTCCGCACCAAGCTGGCCGTCGCCCGAACCACCACCGTCCTCACCGAGACCGTGCAGCTTTTGGCCAGCGAACTTGCCGTGGAGGACAGGACTCTCACACAGACAGCGATACAGCTGGACACCAAGACGCACACGCTGACACGACTTAGCCTGGAGACGGCCTTCTCCACCCTCTCGGTCACGGACACTCAGCTGGTACTGGTCACCGAGACCGAGAATGTGCCTCACTTTGTCACCCAAACCACTCGCCAGACTTTCGTGGCCTTGGAGACCCAAATGATCACTAGTTACAAAGATCTTCAGCTGCAAAAGACGGTCACCGTTACAGAGCACGAGTACGTTACCAAGTGTTACCAACCCAAGATCATCTATGGATACTAAATTAGAGTGATAGTTCAATTTCGTTTATAGAAATTTTGTCACATAAAGATTAGACATATCTATAAAGAACTATTCTTTAATTAGATGTTTCCTTTCACCATCAAAAGAACACGACAAAATTTGTTTTTCATAATAAAATGTTAGTAGTATATTTGTTTATATAGTGAAATGTATATTCATAACATAGCAACAATATATAAAGAATATAAACTTGACAATAATATAGTAAATAGCACTGCCTGTTAATAATTTTGACACTTACAAAAAGTCTAGACAACCATGAAATATGTTGACAAATGAATATATTATAGTTTTTAAGGATATGAGTCGCCTTGCTTGGCAGGCAAGAAATGTCAAGAACCTCGACCTTATTAACGACGCGCCCGCCAGAGAGGCATTTTGATTCCATTTTACATCGTGTCAGACGGAAAGAAAAGTACCTATTAGAAACATTCCCATATATATGTATATATACATATGTGTGTGCGTGTGTGTGTACACATACACATATAGTTGACATAGTTATATGTATGTGTATGTGTACTGTATATATAGTACACACGCACTAATATGTATATATATATACAGTACACACATATAAACACACGCATACACATATAATTATATATGCGTCTACATATACATATATATATAAAGATATATGTATATGTATATGTACATGGATATATATATATATAATTATATATACATATTCACACATGTATATGCATATATAATTGTATGTACTTATACATGTGTGTATACTATATATATGTAGATATACAAATATATTATATATATCAATATACATAATATATATACATACATATATGTAGTTATTTATATATACTATATATATGTATATATGTATATATATAAAGGCATGTCTACATATATATGCATGTCTATGTACATAGATATGTCTAATTATATATATGCATATACATAAACACACAGGCATGTCTATATATACAGACAGACCTGTCTATATATACACACACACACATGTTTTTATGTCATATATATGTATATATAAATATATACATATACAAATACAGACACACACACAATCACACACACACACACACACACACACACACACACATATATATATATATATATATATGTGTGTGTGTGTGTGTATGTATATACCTAAATACATATACTTACAGTCTCTATGCTTGTGTTTGCATTAAAAAACAATAGGCAGTACAGACGGGGATCTTCCCTTTGACAGTCCTTTCCTTAATTCGATTAACGAACGAATATCCTACATATATTTCTTTTTGCTCATAATATGCTATAGAACTGTTTGCCTTATACAAATTATAGTCGATGACACTTCTGAGGTGTTCAGCAAAAAATAAACACGAAGTTAAGAATGAGCTTTTGAAGTAGTTTTGTTCATTAAAATTCCTTAGCAGCTTAGGGCCGATGAACAAAAATCTAATTTTACATCGGCCTAACCAGCGTTTGTTCAAAATAGCTGAATACATAAACCTCGGGATTCATAAGTGTTGATCATGTTGTATGAAATCGACGACCTGATTTGATTAGGCAGGAAAAAAATATTTTTTCTAGTGCTGTGAATATCGATGGTGTTATTTTTATTGTAAACATTATAATTACTATAATGTTATAAACATTAGTAACAGCAAAATCAGATAACGTAAAATATTTTCGTATATCAAAGAAAGGGGCAATTGAGCAAGACAAGCAGTACTCGTAATTGGATCATTGGTGATTTAGTACAAGTGTAGCCATCTATGTGTAAAAACAATTAAACAAGTAAACTCAAAGTGGGCATGACATACACGTACACGTCATGCTTGTCGGCATTGTGTTAACGACTGAAAATTGGATCATAAGGATACTTGATTATTATGTTGATGCTTGGTGTTTCCATGGTAAGTTAAAGTTGCCTGTTATTACTTTTGGCACTTTCGCCTTCGGAATTCGAGACAGTCAAGAAATATGTTGCCAAATAGATTATAGCTTTCAAGGATATGGGACACCTACCTTGGCAGGGAAAACGCTGCTCAGGAAGATCAAGAACCTCGAACTAATTAATGACGCATCTGCCAGAGAGGCATTTTGATTTCCTTATATATATACACACATGTGTGTATGTAATGTACATATACACAGACAAACACACACACACACACACACACATACAAACACACACACACACACACATACAAACACACACACATATATATATACAGTATATATACAGCACACACACACATATATGTATATATATATGTATGTATATACATATATACATATATATCCTTATATGTATTAGTATGGTTATATACATGCTATATATATATACACACATAAACGCATATGTACACACATATACTTATGCATATATGTATATGTATATACAACTATATGTATATAAACACAAAAAATACATATAGTTGTATATATATACAGAAATATACATATATACGTATATATACACATAAGTTTACATACATATATATACACAGATATGTATACAAAAACGCATATATTTATATATAGATATATCTGCATATATATTTGCATATATACATACAGATATGTCTATGTATAAATATATATGATATACATGTATATATATATATATATATATATATATATATATATACACATGAAGTCATATATATGTATTTATACACATGAACGTCATATATATGTGTATATATATAGTTACATAGAAATGCATCACCCCCCCCCCCCCCCACACACACACACACATACATGTATCTAATATATACAAGTGTGTAATGTGTCTATGTCTATCTATACAAACTCATGTATATGTATGTATGCATATATGTATTTACATATAAACAAAAGTGTGTCTTTGTATTGTATATTACTTAAAAATCAATACAGGTATCCATAACAAGGGATACTATCATTATGATTATTTTTTATGATGTAAATTGAATGCATATACTCTACTTTTAAAATAATACGCGATTGAACTCTTATGGAATTCCTTAATTCTGCTTTGTATATATGATATTCTTTCCTCGATAACTTACTCAGGTTCAGTTGCATTTATTTGACTAGTCAACGTCTAAGACGCATTGAGTAGAAGTCAATAAATCTTTTTACAGATACATGTTCCGATACTTGGTTATCGACCCATGACATAGTGGAGGTGCGAGGATCACGTGACCCCATTCCCCAAAATACATTCTGCATCATCGTGAGCGTATAAAAGCACACACTGACATGCACACTACAGAATTCCGAAATCACAGTAAGAGAAAACACCATGTTTAAGATTTCTGCTTTGTGCGTGTTGGTGTTGGTGCAGGTTTCTACCGGACTCTATTACGAGAACAGGCCGTTAGTGTGTCCCTTGAAGCAGGAGGTGCAGTATGAAAACAAAGTAATACAAGCCACGTACTTGGAGATCCTTGAGGAATCCTTGGTCGCTACGCACGTTCATCTCAAGACCGTTTACCAGACAACCACACTGCCCGTTACTGCCACCCACATCCTCACCGTTACTACGTCCCCGCCAAATGCCACCGTCACAGAAGTCCAGTTGATCGAGACTCAAGTGCCACACACGGTGACGCAGATCGAGACCGTCACCAACAGACTCACCGAAACCGTCCTCGACGTGGCCACACGAACGGCAACCAACTACCACACCCTCGTGGAAACCGTCGCTGTGCTGGAGACCCACTTTGACACCGTAACGGAGGTCCAGACGCGTTTGGCCGATATCACGCTTACGGTGAAGGAGACCGACTTTTCGACGCTCACCTGGACAGTCAGTCAGCTGGAGACCCAGCAGATCGTGGAGAGCATCGAGGAGACGAGCGTGACGACGAGCACGGAATATGTTCCTCGATACAGAACCAACACTCACACGCTCACGAAGATGGTCACGCAGACTGTGTGTCCGCCAAGTGCACAACACTCGCTCAAATGGTGAAATGTTCCTATTCTGTTGCCAACCAAACTTTTCCTTTGCAATAAATTGAATCAATAACATAAATTTTGTTTTTTCAATCCAACTGAGTGTGATGAAAACTTCAAAACAATGTCTATCCGCCAGCCAAACATTTCGTGGCGATTAAGTAACTGTAATATAGGAATACAAGTTTTATTCCTGCAAATTGATAATGCTACGTGATTATGCGTGGACTAAATAAAGTGGTTATATTTTCAAGCAATACCAACATGTGCCACTTGGAGAGACAGGCACCCAAAGACCCTTTTGGTTTGGAATGTGTCCCATGATTCCTATCCGTACAAACATCAAAATATGTAATACTGAAATATTAAATATGTATTCGACTTTAGGTTTCTAAAGAAAAATCAACATACGAAATTTTACGGGAATAATCTGAAAAGATATTTGTTATGCAAAGAAATTCGTAGATTCCCACAGATCTTTGATTGACCTAAAGAAAAAAATAATGGTGCAATTGTCCCGTGTCAGGGATGAAAGTGTATAATCTAAGAAGCGAAATTATTACTCAATTACTATGGTCTTATTGCAGTTCAATTATGATTCCATGCAATCTACTCGTACTTAATTTTATTTTGCTTCAGTTACGCCTGAATGTAACTTCATTCTGGTAGACGTTTCCAGACTTCCTAGAAACTGATTTAAGATTTAAGTTTAAATGGTTTTATATGTTCTAATCAAGTACTGAATAACTATGGCCTTATTGCAGTTCAGTTTAGATTTCATGCAATCTACTCGTACTTCATTTTATTTCTTTCAATAATGGATAGTGAAATGAACTCAGGACTTGCCCGAATCCACCTTCATTCTGATAGACGTCTCAAGACTTCCTAGAAATTGTTAAAATTTAAGTATAAGCGGTTTTATATTTTCTAAAGACTGTTTAATGAACAACATGCCCAATGTGGATCCCAGATACACGTGCAAGTATTCGCATACATATATACTTAAGGATGAGGACATAATCCAGTAATATGCATACACGCTAATATATCTATTTGCCTACTTATCCATGTGTCTCTCACCATCTCTAATCCTTTTATTTCTCTCTCTACACATATGTGTGTGTGTATGCATGTGTGTATATATATCCGTACATTCTTAAATATATGTATATATGTACATATACGTGAATAAATATATTATTAACATATAGATGAAATGAGTATATATATATATACACATGTGCGTATATATATCGAACTATTTAATTATATATGTGCGTGTATGAAGTTATAAACTTCAGAGAATTCCATTGATTTAGAATTTTATGAATATACTTTTTCTCAATATTATATTCCTGAAAATAATCGCGCAGATGCCAGAAATACTTATCTTACAGTTAAATTGTGATGAAGTTTGGGAGGAGGATATGCATAAGCTACGTGATTTTCAGTTTTTTTAACCTGCGATGAATGCCTTTAACAATTCATCAAATCTTATTTTTGATATCAGATTTACAAATAAGAGAAAGAAAACAGACGCTGAAATTCAAAATCGGGATCGGATGACTCTTCAAAATTTCGTCATTGCAGAAGTCTTATTAAGCAACTCCGTAAAGTAGAAAGGGAGATGGATATGTTTTCCTTGTCTTGATTTCAAACATTTTATTCTTTCTGTAGAAAATAAGCGTTCTCAAATGCATTGCAGCAAGAAAGAAAGAAAGAAAAAAAATCACAGAAAATACACTCATTCATTGTTATCGTTTATATGTCTAAATTCTGCTAAAGCAGAAGCGACGTGATAGGAAATTGTCCTCCTCTGTACAGAGCCTGTTTATTTAACATTTTTTTTTTTTTTTTTTTATAAACGCTTTTAATCAATAGTAGAAGTTCGATGTTTTCCTTAGCATACTTCAGTAAACTCTAAATAAAGAAGAAGAAGAAGAAGAAAAAGGAATGAGCACATGCCATCCTCCTATCGTCTCCCTCCCTCCCACCTCCCCTAATCTCCTCTGTTTTTAACCAATTAGTACGTTGCTTGTCCGGCATAAAATGCTAACTCCGTGACAGGAATCTGTCACTCTCC